>NW_024045140.1:595146-601961 GCF_012273895.1 Zerene cesonia
AAGGGCTTTCATTATTATATCCCACCTTGCCGAATTGAAAGCATTTTTTATGTCTAAGGTCGCTACGAGACAGTAGTTTATGTATGTATGTATGTATGTATGTATGTATGTATGCCTGTATGTACCTTATCGATGACGGTTTCGGCGGGCAGCGCGTCCATTTTGGACGAAACGGGCGTGGTCCTACCCGACGTGCGCCCGGACGACTGCAGCACCTGGGAATTACAAATGACGGGTTTAATTCATGATTTTTTTTTATTGACATAATTCTTTTCATATTTTGCAAGATTTTGTGGTGTGAGTTGGTGTATAAGTTTATATGTGTGGTGTGTGTGGCTAATTAAACATGTTTTTTAACTTGATAAGATATAAATTTTATCATTATTGTATGTGTGTCTGTTTTTTTATCTGTTTGTCCGTGCCGGAATGTCTGTGTGTCTGTGTGATAGTCGGCGTGTCTGTGTGTATGTCCGTGCGTCCGTGTGACCTTGACATAGCTGGCGGGGAACCATCCGCTCTGGCGGTTGCGGCCCTTGGCCTGCAGCTCGCCCTCCCACCAGCCGCTGTCGGCCTTCTTGCGGACGATCAGCAGCTGGCCCTTCATCAGGGACAGCTGTTCGGCGCTGAAATTTACAAGAAAATATTAGAATATCACATTCATAATATGTAATGTCAAAAAATCTAAATATATATAACTCAAAGGTGACCCGACTGACATAGTGATCTATCAACGCAGGGCCCAAACGACTGGACGGATCGGGCTGAAATTTGGCATGCAGATAGATGTTATGACGTAGTAAGGATTTTCATAAATTCTCACCCCCAAGGGGAAAAAACTAGGGGATGAAAGTTTGAATAATGAAAATTTATTAAGACATTATTATATCGCGCAGCATTATCTAATTATCTAGTGCAGTGCGTTCGCCTGGTGGGTAGCGCCTAGTGCAGTGTATTGTCGCGTTATATCCAATAGTGAAGTGTAGTGTAGGGCAGTGCAGCGCAATGGCGTAGTGCGGAGTCACCTGGTAGCGGTATAGATGACGTGCGCTTAGTGCATTGTAGTGTAGTGTTGTACCAAGTAGTGCATTGTAGTGCAATGTAGTGCAGTGTAGTGTCGTACCAAGTAGTTCATTGTAGTGTAGTGTTGTACCAAGTAGTGCATTGTAGTGTAGTGTTGTACCAAGTAGTGCATTGTAGTGTAGTGTTGTACCAAGTAGGGCATTGTAGTGCAATGTAGTGCAGTGTAGTGTTGTACCAAGTAGTTCATTGTAGTGTAGTGTTGTACCAAGTAGTGCATTGTAGTTTAGTGTTGTACCAAGTAGTGCATTGTAGTTTAGTGTTGTACCAAGTAGTGCATTGTAGTGCAGTGTAGTGTAGTGTTGTACCAAGTAGTGCATTGTAGTGCAGTGTAGTGTAGTGTTGTACCAAGTAGTGCATTGTAGTGTAGTGTAGTGTGGGACGGGGCAGCGCGCACCTGGTGGCGGTGTAGTTGGCGAGCGCCTGCGCGACCTCCTTGCCGCGGCGCGCGGCGGAGTCGCGGCCCGAGTCGCGGCGCGCGGCGGAGGCGGGCCGCGGGACGCTCTCCGTCAGGTTGGCCACCTCCGACGATATCGGCGTCGACGACTTCTGCTCCTCCCGCTGCACCGGCGTCCGCGAGGTCGGTAAATTATTATAATAATAATTAGCTGCACCCAGCAAACGCTGTTCTGCCTTACTCTTATCATTTAGGGGTATGAAAAATAGATGTTGGCCGATTCTCATAAATACCGGATGAGCACAAAAAATTTCATCAAAATCGGTCAAGCCGTTTCCGAGGAGTGTGGCAACGAAAACTGTGACACGAGAATTTTATATATTAGATAATAATCATTTAATTCGGGCCACACGGCCAATGACGTCTTGCGCGACGACGTCGAAAGAGAAGCTAGGATTCCCCAAACATTGGTTTTTTTTGGAATGGGGCTGGCGGGTCGCCTGATGGTAAACGCTCCCACCGTCCGTGGACATTTGGAGAGGCGTAAAGGCATACCTTACGCCTCTACAAATGGATTGCCGACTTCAAATTGGGAAGGGATTGAGAAAAGTTTGATGATGAGAGGAATAAAGGAAAGAACTGGGAGGGGTAAGGAATTGGGCCACCGTACGAAACACAACAGCAAGCTACAATTTCACGCCGGTCTCCAGTGTGGGTGTGATACTTCCCCGGTACGAGCTGGCACAATTCGTGCCGAAGCGTGCTCGACACTCCCACACACAAAATGTTGTTGGATAATAATTAATTGACAAGTGACTCCAACAAACCTTAGTAGCGATATTACAAATGCGTCCGTGTATTTATTTATTATTATATTGTATTATTGTTTTACATCGCAACGGAAAATATTCAATTGTACGATTTTTGTCTCCGAAGAATAGGGGCTAGAGAGTGTTACATGCTACTTTTCACTAATAAATAAAAAAAAAATAAAAAAACATTTATTGATAACAAAGCCACACAGAAACTGAAAAATGTAAAAAAAAAACATATAATTAAAATTAAAAAATTTAAAAACTAGAACATAATATTACACATTAAAACTTACAATCTAAAAAATAACACAAATACTGTGGGGCAACGTCTCTTATCAAAAGGGATCTCTCAGTATAAAGCTGCAATTTCATTCACGGGAAGATATGACACCCATTTGAATCACTCCGAAACTTATAAATCCCACTAGATGGCGCTATATTTGGCGACCGCCTCTTGGTACAGTGGTTAACGCGTGAGCTTAGAACCGAGGTGTCCTGGGTTCGATTCCCGGTGGGGACGCACAAAAAAAAAAATGTCTCGGTCTGGCAGGACACAGAAGGCTGATCACCTACATGTCCGTAAAGAAAATCGATCAGTGAAACAGATGTATATCATCTGCCCCATACCCCAGTAGGGGACACGGGACTTCACTTTAGATGGCGCTATATTAAAATGTAAAACGCATAAAAACTGTTGTTTTCTTTGATTGCGCGAGCAAAGCTGCGGACGAAAGAGAGTCTTAAAAAAAAAGAGAAGCTAACCGGTATCTCTGCAGGCTCCGGTTGAGGCTCCGCCACCGGCTGTGGCTGCGGCTCCGGCTGGGGCTCCGGCTCGGGCTCCCGGGCCTCCGGGATCGCCGACATGACCTCTCCGTCCGTCGTCGCGTCTTTAGTCACGTAATTCGAAGGGAATATACCGGTCCTGAGTATTGGTGATAATTTATTTCAATTATAATTAATTGAACCGCCTTCAAATTGTGCGAACTAGCTATCAAATAAGAAAAGAATCATCAAAATCGGTTCACAAAAAAAAACTGTGACGTCTCTTTTACAATGACTTTCACATTAATATGAGTGTGACAGTTTAGAATAGGATAATTTATAAATGCAAAACGATGAATTATACTATATAAAGCTACACACCCACTGAAACCACAATATATGAGGGAAACAAGCAAAAAAGCCGGCGAGAAGCAGAAGATACGGAAGCCTGGAGTGGTTTTGATTAAAATCATATGAACGAGTAGCTCAACATTGATATATGTTGTCATTTGTTTTTTTTTATTTGTACGTACGTACGTACGTAGTACGAATGAGTAAATCATTCATTCGTTCATTAACCGCTGGTAATTAATTATATTTAACTGCTTTTTGATCTTTTTTTAAATTTTTTCTTTTAACTTATTTTAATGTCACCGCAGCGCTTTCGGCAAGTGTTTTTCCATTCACTCATTCACTCACTCACTCACTCACTCGCTCGCTCACTCACCGGACGCCAATCCTGCCGGTCCACCAGTCTCCATCTCTCCGTATCACCTCGATTCTCTCTCCCGCCTCGAACGTCAGGTCACCGGGTTCGGTCGAAGCGTATGGGTACGCCGCTATGTAGAAGTCTCCGCCTTCTGGAGGGAGAGACGAGAGCGGGATTTTGAAAAGAAATTTAACAATGAGAGATGATTAGAGATTTTTAAGTGCTTTCTACTCAAATGTGTAAACGGATAAGATAAAAATAGGCGACTAAGTAGAGTCGGGCTAAGAAGAGATAAGCAGAGATTGAATTATTTAATATTTGTTTGAAAGAAAAAGAAAGCAGAACACTCAAAAATAGTTCTTATGATGTATGTACAAAGGGCGCCTTCACCGCTCCTTAGTATCAGAAGATATATAAATAAACTTTAAACTCACTATACAAATAACTAGCTGCTGTCCGCAGCTTCGCCCTAGCGGTTAAAAGTATTTTTCATGGTTCAAACTTTCATCGCCTTTTTTATCCCATAGGGGGTAGAATTTATCAAAATCCTTCCTTAGCGGATGCATAATTCAGAGTGGCTATCGGCATTTTTCGGCCAATTTTCAGCCCGATCGGTGGAATTCAGAAATCATCGGAAGATTTTATTATAAAATAGAGAAAATATTAAGATATCCGTATATAAGACCTCTTATAAAGCGCACTTATGGCTATGAAAGAAAATATTGTGAAAATTAATATCGTTCGAAATAAGACAAGCAGAGAAAGAGTTGAAAGATGATCTCATTTTATTAAAGTCGGTTACAATAAACTCACCAACAACCGGCATTGCTCCGCCCAAATCGTTCGATATTTCCGGTTCCGGCACTTCCGCTATACCTATAAATACATTTTTTTTAATTAGAAAAAAAAAATGATCACTCAACGGGATTCGAACCCGCGTCTTTTTGTCAAACCGTAGCAACGCCTAGCCTCTCGGCCACCCGTGACCCCGCCACAGTAATCGAATCTCTTCTACTTTATTTCTACAATGGTTATTGTGCGTATGCGCTGCCCCACTTTTAAAGGGAAAGGGATATGGAAAGGATTGACGAATGGAAAGAAGGAATGGACTGGGAAGGGTAAGGAAAAGGAAACGGGTTATTAACTCTATGTTAAGCAATGATGGTGATGGATTATGATTGAATTGAAGTGAGTTTGAGTTGAGTGATTAAAAAAAAAAAATTTTTTTTTTTTCTTTTTTTAATAATAATATACACATTTATTACGCACACCACACTAAAAATACAGAGAAAACAGCAAACAATATAAAACCAATAAAAATAAATACAACAAAAAAAAATGAGAAACAAAATTAAAACTAAAACATTTACGCATATCTGTGTGGCGACCTAAATGGGGAGAGCCACTCGGCATCTGATCGCTGATCTTCAGAGCCCCACCAGGCATCAACGCATTAGCCCAAAAGTGTCCCCTATTTTAAACAAAGTGACATTATGAATGGAATGGATGGGAGGGGGGGATATGCCCCCCACCCATTAAATCTCACATACCCTCCAATTGAGTTTTAGTCTCGATCGGCTCCAGAGTCTCCGAATACATCGCGGCCGGTGTTGCCATGTCTTCGACGTACGACTCCGGGAACCAGCCGGTTTGGCCTGGGAATGGACAGATAAACGGAAATAGTAAAGCAGTAAAGTGGTAAGTAACTATTTTCCATTCAAAATCTTTTAAAACCGAAAAAGAAAGACGTAGGTTCGAATCACGACTCGTGATCACACAAAAAAAAATTTAGTTTTTTTCAATTTTTTCTATTCTTCAAAAATATCTCATTCATAAAGCATTTAAAATTTTCAATGCTATTAATGAAACCGCAAAAATCAGACCGCCTCCTTGGTACAGTGGTTAACGCGTGACCGAGGGGTCCTGGGATCGATTCCCGGTTGGGATGCACAGAAAAAAAAAATGTCTCGGTCTGACAGGACACAGAAGGCTGATCACCTACTTGTCCCTTAAGAAAATCGATCAGTGAAACGGATGTACATCATCTGCCCCATACCCCACTGGGGGACACGGGACTTCACTTTTTTACTTATTAATCAAACATTATCAAAATCAGTTCGTCCACTCGTAAGTTTTGAAGTGACAAGTCAAAAACAAAAACAATGAGTCGATTAGAAATTTTTATTTAAATTTTTTAATTATCCTGCCTCGTGATCAAATTTTTTCTATTCTTTCAAAATTTCTTATTTATAAAGCACTAGCAAACCCGGCGAACTCCGTGTCGCTACCAGATGGCTTCGTCTTCTCGCTTTTCTGATGAAATTTTTACAGAATTTTCTTTGCTATAAACCTCACGGAGGCCGAGAGACCTTTCCAACGAATGCAAAACCGTGGAAATCGGTTCGTGCGTTCTGGAGTTATAGCGTCAGGAAGGAAAACCCGACTTATTTTTATATAGTAGATTTCAATGCTATAAAACTAAAAATTAAATGAGTCGATTGATAAATAAATATAATATAAAATCAAACAAATTTCACCTCTAGCGGAGCCCCACTTCCAGCCGGGCTCCGCGTCACCCCTCGGGGCCTCCGCTTCGAACACCTGAAAGAGGATCACTACATAGTATGTGTGTATACATAGTATGTGTGTATGCTTAGATCTTTAAAACCGCACAGGGGATTTTGATGGGTTTTATTTTAATACTAGCTATTCGCCCCGGCTTCGCCCGCGGTACATATATAGCCTATATACACACATTGAAGTTGCAGCTTTCTAATGGTGAAAGAATTTTTAAAATCGGTCCAGCAGTTTTTGAGTTTAACCATTACAAACAAACAAACAAACAAAAATACAAATTCTTCCTCTTTATAATATTAGCGTAGATTTGATGGGTTTTATTTTAATAGATAGAGTGATTTAAGATTTCAAAAACACATTGCTACAGACGCGCGAAGCTGCGGGCAAGCTAGCTAGTAAAACAACAAAAAAAAATGGTTGCCTGTAAAGTCGGTTTTACGGGCGAAGATTTTACGTGACAACGTCTTTTTCTCGGTAG
>NW_024045140.1:602961-619804 GCF_012273895.1 Zerene cesonia
CCGGCGTCCGCGCAGCGAACTCGTACACGCAGCGCCATCTTGGATTCGGCGATGACGTCACCGCTTCCGTGCCTGCAAACATTTTTGAAGTGAAAACTCCTTTAGGCGCGTCGCGTTGAGCGTTTTGGTAGAGGGTAAAATCCTCGGTTCGCGTCACCGATATGCTGATGATAATAGTATATCTATAGCTATGGAGAGGCAGACCAGCGCACGCGCAGTAGCCTGTGTACACGTATACACTAATACATCGACTGTTTCTGAATGTATTATGTGTGCGTACATAAAAAATTTCATATAATTTTTGCATATAGTTTTAATTACTCTCAGCTTAATAGTTCCGTTTTCCCACGACTGCTACTGTTTTTTTTTATCTTTTTAGAGCGAATTTATTCATCATCAGCCCATGTATGATCCCACTGCTGGGACACAGGTCTTCTAAGGGGTAAGGGGACCGTAATCCAGGACGCTGGCAAAAACGCAGTGGTGGCTCAGTGGTGAGAACCTCGGACTTCAAAATCGATAAGTCGGGGTTCGAGATCTGGCGAGCTTGCTGGAAATAAATTGATTTTTAAATTTATCTGCGCATGTGGATAACATCACCACTGCTTGAAACGGTGAAGGAAAACATCGTAAGGAAACCGGCATGTCCAAGAATCAAAAAATTCGACGACATGTGACATCTGCCAACCCGCACTTGGCCAGCGTGCTGGATTACGGCCTGAACCCTCATAGGAGGCCTGTGTCCCAGCAGTGGGAACATATATGGGCTGATGATGATGATTAAATAAAAATGAATCGCCAAATTTATTGCTATATAACGTACAACTCGAGAACGGATCGACCAATTCGGCAAGTTTTTATATGCGTGACATAATATGTTGGGTAATCTAGGCCAAAAACTGATTTTAACAATAACATACATATATTCATGTGTGTATGTGTGTTTTTTTATTTTATCACAGTCGGCAATGCAGCTGGCGGGTCGCCTGACGGTAAGCGCTACCACCGCCCGTGGCCATTAGGAGAGGTGTGAGGTTCATTGCAGACCGAGCGCCTCTACAAATGGATCGCCGTCTTTAATTGGGAAGGGATTAGGAAAGAATTGTCGAGAGGAATTAGAGGAAAGGACTGGGAAGGGAAAGGAAAAAGATATGGGCCTCCAGCCCCCCCACTCACCGAACGAAACACAGCAGAATGCTATTTCCCACCGGTCTCCTGTGGGGGTGCGGTACTTCCCCGGTGCGAGCTAGCCCAATTCGTGCCGAAGCGTGTGTATATCTGTATGTATGTCTGTCAGCAGCACTCACCGGTGGTCGGCTCAGCGTCCCCCCAGTCGGCGGCGGGCGCGGCCCACGCCTCCTCGCTCGCGCCCCACGCCGCATCTGTTCATCATCATCATCATCATCATAACAAACAAACATGATCACAAGCCATCACTAGCATTATCATCCTCATTATCATCATTAATTATTAACATCATCATTTACTGTTCAATAAATTCTAGTATTAGTTAGCTAAAAAAATATGTATTCTTTTATTTTTTTTTATTTCGTCCTTGATACTTTTTATTTAACACTAGCGGTCCGTCCCGGCTTCGCTCGTGATACATATATTTAATTAATGGCGGCCTTCCTCAATAAACGGGCTATCTAACTCTGAAAGAATTTTTCAAATCGGACCCGTAGTTCCTGAGATTAGTGCGTTTAAAGAAACAAACAAACAAACTCTTCAGCTTTATAATCCTACTAATCCTATTAATATTATAAATGCGAAAGTTTGTAAGTATGGACGTATGGATGTTTGTTACTCTTTCACGTAAAAACTACTGAACCGATTGCAATGTAATTCTATACGTAGACAGCTGGACAACTGGAATAACATATAGGCAACTTTTTATCCCGATATTCCTACGGGATACGGACTTACGCGGGTGAAACCGCGGGGCGCAGCTAGTAGGCTATATATGTACCGCGGGCGAACAGCTTGATTATAAACTAACTTTCCGGCCGAGTATTCATTCTCCTATTGTTCCCGTTCCGGGATTTCCGGGATAACATATATCCTACGTCCTTTCTCGGGTTTCGTTCTATCTTTGCGTCAAATTTCATAACAATCGTTTAATACGTTTCGGCGAGAATAAACAGACAGTCAGACAGGGTTACTTTCGCGTTTATATTATAAGTAGGAATAGGTAGGAATTAAATAACACTCTCTCTCTCACTCACCCATTCACTCACTCACTCACTCACATATTAAAATCTAACTATCTCACTCACTCGCTCACTCAGTCATTCACTCACTCACTGACATACTTAGTTTTATCTTAATGATTCACTAACTCACTTACTCACTCAATGACATACTCAGTTCTATAAAATCTTACTATCTCACTCACTCGCTCACTCAGTCAGTCACTCACTCACTGACATACTTAGTTCTATCTCACTGATCACTAACTCACTCACTCAATGACATATTCAGTTCTATCTCACTGATTCACTAACTCACTCACTCTCATACCAAGTTCAATCACTGATTCACTAACTCACTCACTCACTAACTCACATACCAAGTTCTATCACTGATTCACTAACTCACTCACTCACTCAATCACATACTTAGTTCTATCCCACTGTATCACTAACACACTCGCCCACCCACTCACCGGTGCCCCAGGCGGCCTCGGCGGGCGCGGTGCTCCTGGCCGCCTCGTACTCGCTCCGCTTCGCCTCGTACAGCTGCCAGACGGCCCCGCACTTCTCCACGAGCCGCTCCACGCCGGCGGACAGCTCCGCGAGCTGCTGCTCGTTCGTCTCCAGGTCGGCGCGCTTCGACTCCACTATCGCTTTGGCGGCTTCCACCTGGGAGACGAGGAGATGGAGATGAGAAAAACGAATGGTATTAGGGTGCATCCATAAATTACGTGAGACATTTTTCAAGATTTTTCGATATTATTAAGTATCGATATTTTTTTGGACAGAACCAAAAAAAAAAAAAAATGATCGAATTCTCTTTTTTTTTTTTTATTTATATTACGATCTCTTGTGTCTGTGTAAAAGTAAATGTTTTTCTTTCTTTCTTTCTTTTTTTTTCTTTCAAAACACCTTTTCGCGTAGCTGCTTCAGGGTGACCTCCATCATGCTCAGCTTCCCATCCTCACCAGCGCCCTCTGATGCTTTCGCCTGAGAAAAAAAAAACATTATTTGAATTAAAAGAAAACTAGACTTAAATAATTAAAGAAGAAAAACAATATAGATTACTAGCTGCGCCCCGCGGTTTCACCCGCGTAAGTCCGTATCCCGTAGGAATATCGGGATAAAAAGTTGCCTATACGTTATTCCAGTTGTCCAGCTGTCTACGTAGCAAACTTCATTGCAATCGGTTCAGTAGTTTTTGCGTGAAAGAGCAACAAGCACACACACATCCTTACAAACTTTCGCATTTACAATATTAGTAGGAAGTAGGATAGTATTTAACCCGACGTTTCGAACACTTTACAGCGAGCGTTCGATGTAATGCATAAATCCTGTTAAAAATTTTAAAAATTCTTTAATCTTTAATCTATATATATAAAATTCTCGTGTCACAGTTTTCGTTGCCATACTCCTCCGAAACGGCTTGACCGATTTTGATGAAATTTTTTGCGCTTATCCGGTATCTATGAGAATCGGCCAACATCTATTTTTCATACCCCTAAATGATAAGAGTAAGGCAGAACAGCTAGTTTCCATATATGTATATTTTTTACTGGAATCGAGTAAAATAAAAATTATGTTTAAAACGATGATATGCTAAAATGTAAATTTATATATTTTTTTTAATATAACGTGAACATTATTTCTCTTCAGAAAGAGAGAACTGTTTATTTTAACACACACATACACATATAAATAATAACGCAACATAAAACCTAAAATTATGTGTTTTTATTTAAATTATTAAAAAAAATTTAGTACTTATTATTTATTATATATAAAAATTCCGTGTCACGATGTATGTTCCCAATAAACTCTTCACCAACTCAACCGATTTTGATGAAATTTGGCGTTTTATGTGTAATTTGGTCCAACTTAAGATAGTTTTTATTTCGATTAATCATCCTAATAATTTATAATCTTAATATTTTAATTATTACTCAGCCACAGTAACGCGTGGCCGGGTGTGCTGGTTTGTTATAAGTATTTGACGTATTCAATTATAACTCGTTATCAAATCAAAATTTGAATTTTCCAAATCTTAACTTGATATATAGTTTGACATAAAATTAAAAATTGATTTTGATTTTCAATTTGATTTGAATTTGAATTTTGAATTTTGAATTTGAATTTGATTTCTCTCCACCGTAGCCTATACAATTATAATTTATATCCAAATCAAATTTGAATTATCCACATCTTAACTTGATACATAGTATGACATAAAATTTAAACAATATTTTGATTTTAAATTTGAAATTTGAATCTTAAAATTTGAATTTGATTTCACCCCCACCTTAGCGTCCAGGTCCGCCTTCTCCTTGTTCAGCGCAATTTGCTTAGCGTTCAGTTCCTTCACGCGAGCCTTCAGCTGCTGCATTTCGGACATGTTGGCGTCTCTGTCCGACCTGGGGGTATAGGATTGTTTTCAATCACACTAATATTATAAACTAGCTGTCCGCCCCGGCTTCGCCCGTGGTACATATATAGCCTATAACCTTTCTCGATAAATGGGCTATCTGACACTGAAAGAATTTTTCAAATCGGACCAGTAGTTCCTGAGATTAGTGCGTTCAAACAAACAAACAAAGAAACTTCTTCAGCTTTATAATATTATTGTAGATGTGAAAGTTTGTCTGTTCGGATGTTTGTCCGTCAATCATGCTGAAACAACTGAACGGAGACCTATTTCCTTCTCCTCGCCCTTCCCAGTCCATTCCTTCTTTCCGGTCATTAATCCTTTCCTTGTCCTTTATCCCTTAAAAGCGGGCAGCGCATTCTCAGAGGTCCAAGTCTCTGCGAATGTACACGGGCGGCGGTGATCGCTTACCATCAGGCGAACCACCGGCTCAGTTGCCCGCTCTGACATAAATAAAAAAAAGTGGATTTTGACGAAATTCGATATCCAGATAGGGTATGAGCTGACTTCGATGATAGGATACTTTTTATCCCGATTAAATGCTCCCTTGGGATAAAACGGGAATCTTGATATCCGGACGGAGCCGGGACGAGCGACTAGTACAGTACATATTACGTCATATCTTGTCACGTCAGCTCGCATCATGTCACATTTTGTAACATCTTGTCACATTTTGTCACATTTTGTCACTTCACGTCACCTAGCGTCACATTTTGTCACGTCACGTCACCTAGCCTCACATTTTGTCACGTCACGTCACCCATCATTACATTTTGTCCCGTCACGTCACATTTTGTCACGTCACGTCACGTCACATTTTGTCACGTCACCTAGCGTCACATTTTGTCACGTCACGTCACATTTCGTGACATCCAGTCGCACATCGGCACCTCATCGCGTCGATGGTGCACTTGGCGGCGGCGACGGCGGTGCGCGTGTCGCGGATGTCGCGCGCGAGGCCGGCGGCGCGCAGGTCGGCGGCGCCCAGCTCGCCGGCCAGCGCTTGGCTGCGCGCCTTCAGCGCCAGCACGCGGCCCTGCTCCTCCGCCCGCAGCGCCTCCAGCTCGCGCGTCCTGCCCCACCCGCCCCGGTTCCATTATCTTATTTATATACATTGTTTAGTTATCTTAGTATATAATATGTAGGTATTTATTCATATCTTATATTGTTTGTATCTTAATTATTAAAAATATATTCTATCTATATGTAAATATTATGTATATTCAACTATATGTGCATTTATAAATATTTTATATCATTATTATTATTTACACACGTATTATAATTATACATGTATTATATTTTACGAAATATTCATAAATTTAATAGTTCGAGCATGAACACATCCGCTGTCAATAAGGCATAAGGCATCCACTGAAAATCAGTGTCAGTACGCTGAGTGGCGGGCCTAATTAAGGCACATATATATTTTAACTATATTTATTACTTTGTTATATTTACCTGTATGTGTCATAATAAACGTATTTTCTTACTTTCTATTTTCTTATTCGTAAGCTAGCTTTTGCCCGTGGCTTCGCACGCGTTAATACGAAGTCTTGGCAATGGAGCTGGCGGGACGCCTGATGGTGAGCGCTACCACCGCCCGTGGACATTTGGAGAGACGCAAAGTCCATTGCAGACCTTACGTCTCTACAGATGGTTTGCCGACTTTAATTGGGAAAGGATAAAAAAAGAATTGACGAGAGGAATAAAAGGAAAGCACTGGAAAGGGTAAGGAAAAGGATATAGGAAGTTGTTTAATAAATGCTATTATCCATATAGACCTTCCTCTTTAATGGCTCTAATTGAAAAAAAACCCTATCAAAATTCGTTGCGTAGTTTTAAAGATTTAAGCTTACATAGGGACAGAGAAAGCGACTTTGTTTTATACTATGTAGTGACTAGCGATCCGTCCGCGGTTTCACACGCGTAAGTCCGTATCCCGTAGGAATATCGGGATAGAAAATTGCCTATATGTTATTCCAGTTGTCCAGCTTCTTACCAACTTCATACCAAAATTCATTGCAATCGGTTCAGTAGTTTTTGCCAGTGTAACAAACATACACACATCCTCACAAACTTTCGCATTTATAATATGAGTAGGAAGTAGGACAGAGCGAAGCCGGGGGCTTCGCCCGTGGTACATATATAGCCTATGACCTGCCTCAATAAATGGGCTATCGAACACTGAAAGAAATTTTACAAATCGGACCAGTTGTTCCTGAGATTAGTACAAACAAACTCTTTAGCTTTATAATATTAGTATAGATGATAATGAACTCTATATTAGGTATACGACCTACATACTTCCCTTTCTCCCCACCCCCTCGTCCAAGTTAGGTTAAAAAATAGATTAATTTGTGAGTTGTATGAAATATCCATTTCGGAAGAGAAACGCAGGGGAAAAACAAAACTTTTCCAAGCGCGCTCCATCTTAGACCTAGACCTAGACATCTCAGCCTACCATCAGGCGAGATCGTAGTGGCGCTTCGCTATCATGAATGAAAAATCAAAAGTGAAATATGTGGTAGTCGAGCACGCTTCGGCACGAATCGCACCAGCTCGCACCGGGGAAGTACCACATAACCCAGCAAACCTCCGTGAAACAGACGCGCGCTTGTTTTATATCACTCCCCTCCCCTCACCTCTTCTTTTCCCACTCCAGCTGGCACTGTCTCTCCATCTCCTTCCTAGCCGCTTCGCGTTTCTCCTGGAAGAAAGGAGAAAAATCAATACTCTTCTTGTTATTGCATGTTAAAAATAAATGTTTCTATCTTTCTTTCTTTAAAACAACTTCGAAAAAAATGGAGTTTTCAATTTGAGTGTATTGTCATGTTTGTCATCTCATAACTTTCGATTGGCTGCACCGATTTCGATGATAATTGTTTTGTGCCTTCTGTGTAATTCCATTGATATTGGGTTTTATTGTGACTAATTTTGAAGGCGTTTCGGTTTTTTCTTATCATCTTTACTTCGGTCATTTTGAGTTCTATAAGACTAAAAATTATAAAAAAAAGAGCTAGTAGAAGATAAATCGAGTACCTGTTCCTCCTTCTGTTTCCTCAGCATCTCCTCTTGTTCCTTCTTCTGCGCTTCCAGTCTCATCTTCTCCTTCTTCTCCGCTTCTTCCCTCTCTTTTCTTTCTCTTTCCGCCTGTCGGAAGGGCAGCCAAGAAAATTGTGTTCATTTCTTTTATTTATTAATAACTAACTTTCATTTATAATGTCAATCGTAAATGAAATAAACATTAATTTTTAAATCCGATATATCATAACGAACAAACTCACAAACAAACAGAATATTGTCAATACAAAAATCATACTAGCTGCGCCCCGCGGTTTCACCCGCGTAAATCCGTATCCCGTTGGAATATCGTGATAAAAAGTTGCCTATATGTTATTCCAGTTGTCCAGCTGTCTACGTACCAAATTTCATTGCAATCCGTTCAGTAGTTTTTGCGTGAAAGAGCAACAAACACACACCTTCTTACAATACGCATACGCATATATAATATTAAGTAGGATATCCGTTGATATATTTTAATTGGATTGTGTGATAACTCTGTAGCTATTTATCCATTAAAATCTACTCAGAATCGAACCAACTAATCCTATCATGCTCTCTCATCACTAAACCTAAGTGTACAAATAAAAAACCCCACACCCAAGATTTCATTATATATATATATACAAGCATTATAATTACGAGGGTCTGTTTGTTTGTTTCGGCTTCGCTCGTGGTACATATGTGACCTATTGCATTCAAGGATCACATACAACAAACGGTGAAAGCATTTTCGAAATCGGTCCACCAGTTCCTGAGATCAGCGCATTCAAACAAACAAACTCTTCATCTTTACATAACTAGTATAGATAATCACTAAGCAGATAATCCATTACGAAATAACCGAAATACGAGTATAAGACCTAACACTAACATTACGTGCCTAAAACCTAACTAAACCTAGGTGCATCTAGCTCAGAACATAGCACTACAGAAAAAATACAAATACGTTTAATTCGTGTTTAGTTTTTATAGTGGATTTAATATTTAACAAAAATTTATCAGCTTCACCTGTATGTTTGTATGTAACCGACTCGTTTAGACTCGATTTTGACCCACTTCACACGGGACAAATTTAACCCAAACCCTGTCTGAGTTTTAAATGTATATTTAATATAACGCCTTTTGTCTCTTTAATCGAAGATTAACTAAACACGAGTTAAACGGGCGTTTAAACAGACGTTTAGATTAAATCTACGGTCACCTCTTCCTCCTGTATGCAAGAAATTAATATAGACACGATTTAAATCCGTTAAATATTTTATAAGTCGTTTATTAAATAATTTTACACCACACCTATATAAATAAACATCAATTGCTGTTCGTTAGGCTCGCTGACGCTCGACAATGGCTGAGCGGATTTTGATGATTTTTAGTTTTGATACATTCGTTATAGTCCAGAGAAGGTTTATAAAGAAAAATTAGGGTTAAAAAGGGTTGTTTAATACGATGCGAAGTTAAAACAACACAATTTCGTATCTCTTACCATCTCTTTTTTCTTTAGATCTTTTCTTTTTGTTGTTGCTCTGTTTAATTTTTCCTCTGGTATATCGTGTCATGATACATTTATTCAATGTCGCATTGATTTACACAACTCTTCTTAACTCTTACCATCTCTTTTCATCCATTAATTTATATTCTCTCCAGACATTAGCTATTTATTCAAACTCAAACATTTATTTATTCAATTAAGACTTTTGAATCGTCATAACACAGTTATAACATTTACCACCGGCAGTTTACACAGAGAAGAGTTGGCAAGAGAAACTCTGTTGCCATTTTAAAATCAAAATTTTAACATCCTTAATACCCTCTCATCATCCATTAAGCCTCGCATTACTTCCACAACTTTTCTCAACTCTTACCCACTCCTCGCAACTCTTACTATCTGCTACTCACCTTTTCTTTCATCTGCGCGTCGGCCAGTTGAGATCTCCGTCTCTCCAGCTCCGCCTGGCCCCTCGCCAAATTCTCTTTCCTTCTCTCCTCGTAGGACTTTGCGCTCGTGTTGCTGGTGATAGAGTCGCGCCTGGAAATAATATTTATATTTACACAGGTCTAGTTTTTATCTTAAGTCAGCTCATAACCTGTCTGTATAACGTATTCCATCAGAATCAGTTCAATCATCATAGTTTCAACGTGATTGACGGACAAACATCCAAACAAACAAATTTTCACATTTATAATATCAGTATGAAGTGTTTTAGTGTGTGTGTGTGTGACTCATTCGCTCACCTAAAAGTGGGGGGTATCATTTCCGGGGGGAGTTTAGCCGGCGGCGCTTCGCCTTGTGTCGCTCGCTCGCACAGATACATCGCCAGCACGAATTCTTCGCAACCTGCAATTAATTCATCACCATTATCGCCACCATCATCATCATCATCATCATCATCTTACAAATTACAGAATTCTCAAAATAACAAAGGAACATTAATAATAATAGAACAATAAAATCATCTCTCTCTTATTCAACATGGGTAACTTACAAACACTAATAATTAAAGAACGATAGTAGACTAGCTGCGCCCCGCGGTTTCACCCGCGTAAGTCCGTATCCCGTAGGAATGTCGAGATTAAAAGTTGCCTATATGTTATTTCAGTTGTCCAGCTGTCTACGTACCGAATTTCATTGCAATCGGTTCAGCAGTTTTTGCGTGAAAGAGCAACAAACACACACATCCTTAAAAACTTTCGCATTTATAATATTAGTAGGATAGGATTAGTAGGATTGTAGAAGATAACGATATAAGAGACTGGTGCTACTGCTACTGCTAATCTGAGGTAAAACAAAACACCAATGCATTTTAATAATCTCTTCTTAATTAATCAGCAGTAGTGGCTCAGTGGTGAGGACCACGGACTTAAAATCGACAAGTCGGGGTTCGAACCCGGGCGAGCGTGCAGGAAATAAATTGATTTTTTAATTTATCTGCACATGTGGATAACATCACCACTGCTTAAAACGGTGAAGGAAAACATCATGAGGAAACCGGCATGTCCAAGAATCAAAAGTTCGACGACATGTGACATCTGCCAACCCGCACTTGGCCAGCGTGGTGGATTATGGCCTGAACCCTCATAGCAGGCCTGTGTCCCAGCAGTGGGAACATATATGGGCTGATGATGATGAAACTCTTCTCTATACAAACAAAATCCTCGTGTCACAATGTTAGTTAGCATGCTCCTCCGAAACGGCTAAACCGATACTCATAAATTTTTGACATCGGATAGGTCTAAGAATCGGCCAACATTTTTATCTCATACCCCTAAATGATAAGAGTCAGGCAGAACTGTCAATAGACTTAATGGGAGAGGGGATACATGTCCAAAAATCACAACTCACCCAGTTTCCCGTCGCAGTCCAGATCAGCAAGCGCCCATATCTGAGCTAGCGTTTGCTGCGGAAGTCTAGACTGCAGCATGATGGATCTAGCCTGCGCACCGGACACGGAGCCCGTCTTAGCTTTGTCCGTTGCGTTGAACAGTTGCGTGTATCTGTAAAGTATTAGAATAAATAAGAAGACGGCCATAATCTATTTTTTGAATGAATAAATGAATGAAAATTCTTTATTGCGTAAAAAATAAAAAGATAAGCAGGCGTACAAAAAAACTAAAATTAAATTCGCAAAGGGCGGCCTTATCGCTAGGTAGCGATTTCTACCAGGCAACCCTAACAATGAAGGAAAATAAAAATAAAAATGGGTAAGCAAAAACAAGGCAATAATGAAACTCGGATAAAAACAATAATAAAATGAGATACTAAATAATAATAATAACATATACATATTAATAAATACAAGCATAACATATACATCTTATACCTTTAAACGAGCAATATATATATATATATATATATATATATATATATATATATATATATATATATATATATATATATATATATATATATATATATATATATATATATATATATATATATAATTGGAATCTCGGAATCGGCTCTAACGATTTTCATGAAATTTAGTATACAGGGGGTTTCGGGGGCGATAAATCGATCTAGCTAGAAATTTTTTTTTAGAAAATGTCATATTCGTGTTTTATTCGTGTTTTTTTTTCCTGACATCTATTGGTAAATAAAAATACTATTTTGCTTCGTAGGTAGCTGGACAACTGAAATAACACATAGGCACTTTTTATACCGATATTAGATACGGTTTCAACCGCGGGTCACAGCTAGTATTTATAATATACATACATATATAAATAGATAAACATAACTAAATAGACTTACATACATATATATACTTACATGGTAGGATATTATAGTTGCAGTAAGCAATAATTACGAGTGAGATAAATAATGATTTTTTTTATGTCACAGTCGGCAATGGAGCTGGTGGTTCGCCAGATGGTAAGCGCTACCACCGCCCATGAACATTGGGAGAGGCATAAGGTCCATTGCAGACCTTACGCCTCAACAAATGGATTGCCGACTTTTAGGGAAGGGATTAAGAAATTGGCGATAGGAATAAAGGAAAGGACTGGGAAGGGTAAGGAGAAGGATATGGGCCTTTTCCTTCCCAGTTCTTTCCTCTAATTCTCTCGAAAATTATTTCGTAATCCCTTTCCAATTTGAAGTCAGTAGTCCATTTGTGGAGGCGTAAGGTCTGCAATCGACCTTACGCCTCTCCAAATGTCCATGGGCGGTGGTAGAGCTTAGATTACCATCAGGCGACCCACCAGCCGACGGTGAAATAAAAAAGGCATCTGCTTATTATTTATTAGTCCAGCATCCTTCAAGGGTTGATTTCTTTTTATATTTATGTGCTTTCATTGTATAAAATCATCTTATCATATTTCTACACCTAAAATGTTAAATGGCAGATCGGATCCTGCTGATGCAAGCAATTTTAACTGTCTGTTTTAATAAAAAACTAGTTTTTGTCCGCGGCTTCGCATGCGTTAAATTCGGAGTAGTTTAATTGATGTTATCATATATACAAACCATTCTCTTGAATCACTCTATCCTTTAAAAAAAGTTGCGTCGAAATCCGTTGTGTAGTTTTAAAGATTTAAGCATAAGGATACATACAGACATGGGGATGACTAATATAAGACGAATAAGGCACTGACTGGAATAAAAATGCTAGAAAAATTGTAACCAAAAATAGTAATATAATTAATGTAATACAAATATAATAAAGCTGAAGAGTTTGTATGTTTGTTTGAACGTGCTAATCTCAGGAACTACTGGTCCGATTTGAATAAATCGTTCAGTGTTAAAAGCGTATTTATTGAGAAAGTATTTAGGCTATAAAACATCAGGCACTACGTGGGCACAGTTAATTCGTCAATATACCGAATCCGATGCGATTCTCGCAAACGTGTAGCTACTCACTTCAACTTCTGCGGCTGCGGTATGTTCCACTCGACGGGCGGTGGGCTGACCATGCCCATGGGCAATTCTGTAGGACTGGTCACTACTGAACCTGGGAGATATTAAAAATGTCAAATCCTAATTTCCACACTATCACACTAATATTATAAATGTGAAAGTTTGTTTGGATGTTTGTCCGTCACACACGCTGAACTACTGAACGGATTTTGATGTAGTTTGGTATAAAACAGGAATCTTGATATCCGGGCGGAGCCGGTACGAGCGTATAGTATAAATATGTAAATTACGTGTCACGTTGTTTGTCCGCGATGGACTCATAAACTACTCAACCGATTGTAATAAAATCTGCGCACCATTGGCAGGTTTGATCCAACTTCAAAGATAAAAAGTGAAGTCCCGTGTCCCCTAGTGGGGTATGGGGCAAACGATGTACATCTGTTTCACTGATCGATATTCTTTACGGAAAAGTAGGTGTTTAAATTTTTTTTTGTGCGTCCTCACCGGGAATTGAACCCAGGACCCCTCGGTTCTGCGCTCACGCGTTAACCGCTGTACCAAGGAGGCGGTCTAACTTAAAAGATAGTTAGTTAGGATAGGATAGTTTATATTATTTCAATTACGATTAATGACTACCCGGGCGGATCCGGGGCGGGCAGCTGTTATCGTTATATTTATGTACAATGAACTACTAGACTAATAATCAAGCTCAAAAATCTGCATTAGTGTCTTTTAGGCAGTTTATAAGCGATACAATAGACTTTGAACATTACTGCCCTGAAATAAGGTGTGAATTCCTATGAATATTTTATACAATCCCGCCCGCACGTGTTATGACGACATTATAGTTGGTAATTGTGAGTTAAACTGTTTATAGTGAGTTAATAAGTGTGACACGGAGTACATACAACACGAAAACTCACCGGGCTTGGAGAACGAGTCGCTCTTGACCGCCGTGATGGGCGTTGATGTTATTGGTTGTCCGGGATTCGAACCTACTGCCATTGGTCCGTTCTTTGGTGGACTGACTATGGAAGCCACTGTTGTACCAGACGGGATCGGGGGTTGGGCCATAGCTAGTGGCTGGGATTGGGCCAATGTTGGCGATTGGCCGACAGGTTGAGCTACTGTTGGCGCAGGTTGGGTCATAGGTTGGGCCAATGGCTGTGCTAAGGGTTGAGAAGGTTGGACCAATGGTGGTACAATTCCTTGTGGTGGCTGGGGTAATGGTTGAGCCAATGGCTGGGACATTATGGGAGCTGTACCCATCAAGGATTGGGACATTGGTACAGTTTGGGCAAGTGGTTGCGATGTAGACATCAATGGCTGAGAAGTGGGTATCAGGGGTTGCGATGAGGAAACGAGGGGTTGCGCGGCCATTAGTGGTTGTGACGTCACAAGGGGTTGTGCCAGATTCGGCATCGGTGGTATTATTGGCTGGCTCGTGTTAACAAGCGGTTGCGATGTCGAAATTAGGGGTTGCGTTGACATTAGGGGTTGCGATGACATCAGGGGTTGCGTTGACATTAGGGGTTGTGACGACATAACTGGCCCCCCGATAAGGGACTGATTTGTCTGTGGGGCTATTCCCACTAGGGGTTGCTGGTTGATTAGAGGTTGTGGTGGTATAGGTGGAGTTGGTTTCACCCCAGATATTAAGTCTGGAACCGCTGGTTTAGGGCCAAGGGACAAATCTCCGAGGAGCGATTGAGACGTGGGAAGGCCCGAAATAAGGGGTTGCGCTGCAGCCGGCATGGGGGGGACAGGGGGCTTTGGAGGGGGGAAGTTTTGTTTTGGCCCTGAAAATAGAAAAAATAAAATGATATCAAATTTAATTAATTCTTATGTATTATTATTACTACATATAATAATTTAATTATTCACATATTGTCAACTTCGACTGGACATTACAAAATAGTATTTTTATACATATTTTTATTTTTTTTAAGTCGATTAATATCGCATCAGAGAAAGTGAAAAATAAATTAGCTTCTATAAAAACATAAATTTTATTAAGCATGATTTACTGATATACTATATGACACTTTGAATCTATATACATTAAAATAATCGTAGACAACAGAATCACACATCATTTAACTATCAGATAAACTAATCAGAACAGATCCAGACGTTTACAATCTGTCATTTTTAACAACTTACCAGTGGGACTGAGGGAAGCCAGTAAAGATGGCGGCAGACTCTTTGGTATTTCAATACCACGTAGTTTTAAATTTATTATCTAGAACAAACAATATAATCATGGGGATTATTTATTTCTATTATCTAAACTTATATTAATACATATAGATGGGAAGCCTGGACCCTAACCCAGAGCAGTTGAAGAGCGCAACCTGATCACTTCTGATCACCGAAAGAAAGCTTCTTAGAAAGATCTTTGGTCCTACCAGATGAGAGGATGGTAGCTGAAGAATACGAAAGAATCCCGAACAGGAAGAACTCATGGCCGAGCGAAATATACTTGGAGAAATAAAAGCACAACGCCTCCGTTGGCTTGGTCATGTGGAACGAATGGATGGGGAACGACAAAAGAGAGCAAACTTCGGCCGACCACCGGTCCACGCCCCGTTGGACAACTAAGTATCGCTGGCGCGATCGGGTCGGAGGAGACCTGCGCGTGCTAAAAGCCTACAATAGGCAAGAAACCGCGCAGGACCGGGCAAGATGGAGACTTCTCGTCTCGGAGGCCAAGACCAACTTCGGGGTTCAGCGCCACAGGAGTAAATAGGTAAGTATTATCTATACTTATATAATAAAGCTGAAGAGTTTATTTGGTTGGTTGAACGCGCTAATCTCAGAAACTGGTCCGATTTAAAAAAATTATTTCAGTGTTAGATAGACCCTTTATTGAGGAAGATTTTAGGCTATATTTATATATATCATCAGGTACTACGTGGGTTAAACCGTTGGGCACAGCTCATAGGAGGCACGCGTCCCAGTAGTGGGAACATGTATGAGCTGATAATGATGATGGTTAGAAACAAGAAAATTTATAAAAATTAAAAAAGTCACTTGGAGAAAATTATAAAGAAGGAAAGAGAGAGAGAAAGAGAGGGAGAAACATTTAAAATACACATAAATCATCATACCTTGCATGCGATGGAGAACTCCTTAAGATCCAGTTTCCCATCAGCATTGGTGTCAGCCAGCGTCCATATCTGACCCAACACGGGCGGCGGCAGTTGTGACTGGAACAATACCAAATTATCAGTGCATACATACATTTAAATTAGCTTTTGTCCGCAGCTTTGCACGCGTTTAATTTGCAGTAAAAGCCTGCTACGGTCTTTTTCTATGTTATAATGCGTACTTTTGAACCATTCTAAAACTGAATAGAAACTGTTGCACAATTTTAAAGATCTCGGCATACAGACGCAGATGGCGTAAGGCGACTTTAATTTATACTATCGGGTGATATAAAATAAAAATATCATTACATTTAACACCTCGAAAATGGAGTACTAATTTTAAACCTCTCGTTTCCATCCATTTTTTCTTTCCTGTCGTCAATCCTTTCCTATTAAAAGAGGGTAGTGTAGTCACAGAGCCAACCTCTGTGGATGTTCATAAGCAGTGGTAATCGCTTATGATCAAGCAAACCACCAGCACAGTTGCCCGCTGTGTCATATAAAAAACTAATTCCAATTCATTAATTTGCTCTCGAGTACCTGCAACATGAACCGTTTGGCCTGTTCTCCGGTGAGGATGCCATTAACGGGCCCCAAATTGCGGAAATGTTCTGCAAACTTTGCATGCTCGTGCGGCAGAATTGTCCATGGATCGGCCGCC
>NW_024045140.1:620804-646207 GCF_012273895.1 Zerene cesonia
TAACGGGCCCCAAATTGCGGAAATGTTCTGCAAACTTTGCATGCTCGTGCGGCAGAATTGTCCATGGATCGGCCGCCATCTGTAATCAGAGATTAACAATTTCTATGTTATGTTAATAAATTGATTAGAATTTTTTTGTTATGAAGTGAATGGAACCCTTAAACTTTCATTTTTAGTTTTATGACATTGAAATGTTTTGTCAATTAGAATTTTTTAAATAATAGGAAACATTTCTCAACCGTTGTTATTATCATCATTCATTATTACAACAACAATATATATAATAATTTATAATAAACAACTAAATCTCTTCTAAATACAAAACAATTTATATGTCTTTAAGATAATAAGTTATTAAGAAAATGAGATATTATCTCATCAGTTACACCTCTCCCCAAAAAATGGAACTAAAGAATGGTTTGAGAACTGTAGAACGAGTTTTGCTGACTTGTGTAACGAAATACAGTCATAAAAGGTGCGTTGAGCTCGCTACACAGTTAAATATTGATTAAAGTTTACCAAACTTTTATTAGAAACGAAAATTATTTAAACTAGCAGTCAAGTTGTTTGAGACGTTCTTTAACTACTATTTCAATAAGAAATTGGCTGTGTATATTTCATTTCTAATTAAAAAGGTACAGGTACACAGGTTAAGTGTACATGAAGGCTTAAGGCACACCCTACGAAAGTACCAGAGGTCCTGCGTAAACATTGGGAAAACTTCTTGTAAAATGTATCATTGTAATCAAAATTATAATTAATTGTAATTTCGATAGCATTTTGTATTATAAAATAAACTTACAGTTTACTCGGTATCTTCTCGTATCAAGAATAACGCCCCTTTTAACACTTTTTTAAAGTTTAATGCAAAATTCTGCGCTTTCTCGAATTGTGTATTGATCGAACTTAACTGTCATTTTGAATGACATAACAGCTGATAAAGTTTAAAAATTAATAAGAAGTGTGTCGATATCTATTTTTTTCTTAATATTTAAATTGTTATTTAAATCGTACAAAATTAATAGAGTTATAATATTTCTTGTTAAATATTTTAATACTACAGGAAAATAATCTAGTTAACGCTCACTGCTGAATATTACAAATTTCTGTACGTTAAGTCAATGTCAATTACACGCTTCCACTATTGACAATTGACATTTGACATATTTTTATATTAGGTTAGCGTTTTATCTCACTACGTTTGTATAATTTTATATAAAATTTATTATCAATAAACGCAATATTTACAAAAATGAAAGTAGCGGACAACGTTAACCCAAATGTATACGAAAAGGGTTCAGCAAGAGAGCTAACTCGAGCTGATTTTGACGAAAATGTACCAGATGAATTCGATACACGAGAAGTATTTGATTTGATACGCAATATTTGCGATCCAGAGCATCCATTATCACTGGAAGAGCTACGAGTTATAGAAGAAAGTAATATTCACGTAGATAATGAAAATAACTCGGTACATGTTTTCTTTACACCGACAATACCTCATTGCAGTATGGCCACCTTGATCGGTATGTGATTTAATTGACTATTTTATATATTGTCAATCAACGGTATTTTTTACTAGCTGCGCCCCGCGGTTTCGCCCGCGTAAGTCCATATCCCGTAGGAATATCGGGATAAAAAGTTGCCTATGTGTTATTCCAGTTGTCCAGCTGTCTACGTACCAAGTTTCATTGCAATCGGTTCAGTAGTTTTTGCGTAAAAGAGCAACGAACACACACACGTCCTTACAAACTTTCACATTTATAATATTAGTTTAATATGATTAGTATGATAGGATTCAGTTAATTTATGTGATAACTCCCTGGGTTTGATATAAAATTATTGTCATCTGGTCCCATTTTTAAATCTGGAGTGGCATGCCGCCAGGGACATCGATCCCTATTTTAGTCGAAAAGAATTGTGTTACAACCAAGTTTGTGTCTCTCTCAAACAGTGAATTGTCAACTCTCATATTAACATTCCAGGTCTATCCATCCGCGTGCAACTGCTCCGCTCTCTGCCGAGCCGTTTCAAAGTGACAGTGGAAGTGACGGAGGGAACACACGTATCGGAGCACGCTGTGAATAAACAGCTCGCTGACAAGGAACGGATTGCAGCGGCGTTGGAAAATAAAAACTTATTGCAAATCATAAATCAGTGTGTTCGGTCATTATAATGAACTAACTGTTGTCTGCAGCTTTGCCTGCAGGGCCAGAATAAATTTTCACGGTACAATCGTTCATCCCCTGTTTTATCCCCGGGGGGGTAGAATGTATCAAAGTTCTTTCGTAGTGGATACTTACTTTTGAGTGGCTATCGGCATACCAAATTTCAGCCCGATCGGTTCAGTAGTTTGGGCTGTGCGTTGATAAATCAGTGAGTCGGTGTTTGTGTTTTTTATATTAAGACTTAAAAGTGATGAATTGATTTTAAAAAATGCATTTCAATATTAAAAATAATTTTGTTATATGCTTTAGATATTTCTTTAAAGGATAATGATTGTACTTATATATATATAAGAATCTACTTTATTAATCCCCAAAGAAAAGAGGGGGTTATAAGTTTGTTGTCAACATCTGTCTGTTTGTGGGTTCTTAGCATTGGAGATCTCAAATAGATGCACCGATTTCGATATGGCTTTTTTTTCATTTGAAAACCCGTCTTGTGGTGGCATGTAGCTATGTTTGATGATATTTGGTCAAGGATGGCCAAAAAATATAGGATTATATATAGTACTAGCAGTCCACCCCGGCTTCGCCCGTGGTACATATATAGCCTATAGCCTTGCTCAATAAATGGGCTATCTAACACTGAAAGATTTTTTTATCGGACCAGTAGTTCCTGAGATTAGTGCGTTCGAACAAACAAACAATCTCTTCAGCTTTATAATAGTATTGATTATTTTACAATTCCCTCATTATGGGTATCAATTAAAAGGGCTTAATTAGTAGAATACTAGATGCTATATAAATGGCCGATAATGTTAAATGGAGTGGGGTATTTGAAATTTTAATTTAGTCTTGTTTTTGTTAAAAAAAGCCTATTTCTTGATGATACTTGTAAATATTTCATAGTGAGATAAAAAAAATTAGAATAATAAGCTAATAACATAAATAAATCTTTGTCTATATGTATATTAGATGTATACTAATATTTAAATAAAAGACTCATAAAAATAACATGTTTTATTTTAACAAAAATTTTACACAAGTAATGGGTAATTGAATGCTTGGAGCGATGTAATTGCTGCACCGATAATGATTGCGTCCACGGCGTAACGATAGCCGCCGTTCGGTAGTGATGTCTGTAAAAGATACACGTTTGTTAAAAAAAAAGGTTTTTAAGATAGAAGAAAGAAAATAGAAGATAATTAAAAGTTATAAGAAGGTTCTTATACTTATATATTTTACACAAAAATGCTCTTATATTAATAATGTCATCATTTTAAAGCTACCTATTTACCGAATAATCTTAATATATAAAAATCCAGTGTCATGATGTATGTTCCCAATGAACTCTTCATCAACTCAACCGATTTTGATGACATTTGGCGTTTTATGTGTAATTTGGTCCAACTTAAGATATAGGATGGTTATTATTTCGATTAATCATCCCAATAATTTATGATCTTAATATTTTTAATTATTACTCAGCCACAGCAACACGTGGCCGGGTATGTTAGTATAAACTATTTATTATGTCCAGGGGCGTTATCAAAACGACTTAAAGCAGTATTAATTCCAGTGTGAATAAACGACTTTACTTTATGACGTCATGACGTCATAACCCCCCTGGGTACAGATTTCCAGGCGGGTTTAAATATATAGTACAAATAACTTAATTTATAAATATCATTCGAATCGTTGTAGAAGCAATATTACTATCTTATATAGATATTTAATTCTCTATGTATTAGTATTTTCTTGTGTTTGATTTTACGCGAGTATTATACATTTAGATATTAAAAAACGTTTTAACGGATTTTAAACGCAATTTATTCATTATATTATTAACCCGACGTAGGGTAGTTGTCGTCGTCGTAGTGTTTAAAATCCGTTAAAAAGTTTTTAATTTCTAAACCTACATATATAGATATTATTAAATTATGACATGTATTACTATATATAATGAATGATTCATTAAAAAATACTGTTTATTTTGTTTTAAGAAAAGCTTTTGAACAAATAATAGATATCCCTAATATCTCTATTAATATTATAAATGCTTTCACGCCTAACCTGAACTCATTTTGATGATGAAATTTGGACTGAAACTGAACTTAGGAAAGGACATACCGTACTTTTTATGCCAAAAAAAAAAATGTTAGAAAAAGTAAAAATAGGGGGTGAAAATATGTATACAAGTTCCTTATTGTCAAAAATAAAATCATGTAAGATTATTACAGAATATTTACTTACAGTGCCAGACAGTTTATTTTTTTCACAGCTAATATCGTCTACAGACGTTCGAAACAGTTCGATGTCTTTTTTGCTGTTTGTATTCGGTTGGAATTTAAAACTGAAATTAAAATAAAGATTTAAAAAGGCACAATGCACGTCCGCATCCCATCTCAGGATGGCATTTTTCTATTCTTTGAAAATTCTTACCTTAAAACTAAAAAATGACAAGACAGTGAGAAAAAACATAAAGGTCTAAGATACCTAATCAGACCGACGAAGTTTTTTTTTTATTTTATAATGTATGAATGTGGGAGTCTAGCACGCTTCAGCACGAATTTTTACAGCTCGCGGAAAGTACCACACCTCCACAGGAGACCGGCGTGAAATAGCATGCTGTTTCTACGGCGAGTGACAGGCATAGAAGGTCTGTTCTAACAGTGGGAAGAAGTGTGGGCTGATGATGATTAAATGAATTAGAAATCACAGCTGGGTTATAACCAAACCATATTATATAGGAAGACTGAGCATGCAGGGGTAACAAATGTGTGGGTGATGATGATTAAATTAAATTAAAATACACACTTTGCCCTCATTCTTGCCACGGGTTTCTCTTCAAAATCAGTCGAATTATCCGTTGAATTTTTCTTCTCGTTCATTTCACTGCTGTCGGATTTATAATCTGTAATTCATTTATTTATACGTAAATAAGTTTTTCAGTGGTGAGAACCTCGGACTTCAAAATCGATAAGTCGGGGTTCGAGACTGGGCGAGCGTGCGGGTAATAAATTGATTTTTCAATTTATCTGCACATGTGGATAACATCACCACTGCTTAAAGCGGTGAAGGAAAACATCGTGAGGAATCCGGCATGTCCAAGAATCAAAAGTTCGACGACATGTGACATCTGCCAACCCGCACTTGGCCAGTGTGGTGGATTATGACCGAAACCTACATAGGAGGCCTGTGTCCCTGTGTGTGGGAACATATATGGGCTGATGATGATGATGATGATAAACAGCTTTAACATAAATTCTTATATATAACCCAGAACACTCTAGAACACTATCTGCGTATCACATTTTATCAGTAGTTTAGGCGTGAATGTAACACATATTGACAGCTAATTTCGAATTTTTAAATGTTTAACAGACGATAATTATGAATACTGGAAATGCATGTTGATAATGCATTTTTACAATTATAATTTTCTACTGTGAACCATAAAAGTAAACATTTTCATTTAAAAAGTTCTTGGGTCTTTGGGGGGATCATATCAAATTCATAGATGATGAGAAATATGGAACCAAAAGAAAAACCAGTTCCCACCAAATCACAAAAAGAATCACGTCAATAGGAGCACAGTATGTTATCTATGTCCATGTGTCAATCGGTTTAAAGGGCCACGGAGTTATCATGTAATAAACCCAAAAAAGAAAAAAAAGCAGTTGAACCTCCTTTATTATTATACTACTTTTAGATCCTTCGTTTTTCGAAACGTCGTTTAAAAACATTTTTCTATTAGCGCGTTCAATTAAACTCACTTCATTCTATAATAATATTATTTATAACTCTTAGTACAAACATACTGAACTATATATAGACATTTAATAAATATTAAAAGCAGTGGTGGTTCAGTGGTGAGAACCTCGGACTTCAAAATCGATAAGTCGGGGTTCGAGACCGGGCGAGCGTGCAGGGAATAAATTGATTTTTCAATTTATCTGCGCATGTGGATAACATCACCACTGCTTAAACGGTGAAGGAAAACATCGTGAGGAAACCGGCATGTCCAAAAATTAAAAGTTCGACAACATGTGACATCTGCCAACCTGCACTTGGCCAGCGTGGTGGATTATGGCCTGAGCCCTCATAGGAGGCCTGTGTCCCAGCAGTGGGAACATATATGGGCTGATGATGATGATGAATAAATATTACTCGTATATTATATACCTATATTATAATTACCAGATGAATCCTTGTATATTTCAGCCAATTCTTTTTCAATTCTCGCCTCCTCGTCGTCTTGGTTAACGCCATCTATTTTGTCGATGTCTTTTGGTTTTTCTAGTTCCTAATAATGTCATAATTATTTTTATCAAGGACAAAACCGCCTTTAAATTGTTAGAAATAGAGAAGATTTAAATGGGAGGACACGGCAGGCGTCAGCTTTAAATAAATAAAAGAACAAACAGAAGCAATTGACTCAATCGAAAAGTGTAAGGTATCAAACTCAACTAAATACTTACAAATTGACAACCTCCTTTTATAAAATCAGTCGAAAAAAGAAATGTTTTCAATTATCATTGTACGTTTTTTAATGTTTTTGCCCCACTGACTTTTAGTTAGTTTCGCGTCATATATGGCTCGTCTGAGCCCAATTTACTAGAAATTTCCCATAAAGACGTTCTAAGATACACTTTATCTCTGAATTGCAAAAGAATTGTTATTTTTTTACGAGAATCAATTTTTTACGACTGCCTTTGACATTATTGTTCTGGTTTTTTTATAAAAAAAATAACTGCAAAATGATACGATTTTAAAAGAGCAGCTACAGAGTTCTATGCTTGCACTACTCTGAAGAAACTACTATAGAGTAACGCTCTATGGCAGGTCGAGATATTTCGTCAATACTATAGCCCTATTGAAGGTAGTCTAGTTGAGTGAATAAATCTTTTAGCTTGAGTTACACGAAAGAAGTCGCGGTCACAGATAGTTTATTACAATCTAGCAGATCGCCCCGGCTTCGCCCGTGGTACTTATATAGCCTATGTCATTGAGTGAAGTTGCAGCTTTCTTTTTTTTTTATATCATAGCGGGCAACTGAGCTGGTGGTTCGCCTGATGGTAAACGATCACCACCGCTCATGAACATTCGCAGAGTCTCAGGCCTCTGAGAATGCGCTGCCCGTTTTTTAGGGATAAGGGATAAGGAAAGGATTGATGACTGGAAAGAAGGAATGGACTGGGAAGGGCGAGGAGAAGGAAATAGGCCTCCGGCTCCCCCACTCAACGTACGAAACACAATAGCAAACTATTATTTCACGCCGGTTTTCTGTGGGGGTGTGGTACTTCCCCGATGCGAGCTGGCCTAATTCGTAAAATTTCTAATGGTGAAAGAATTTTAAAAATCGCTCCATTATTTTTGAGCTTATCCATTACAAACAAAATAAATACAAATTCTTCCTCATTATATTATTAGTATAGATAAATAAGATTAAGTAATAAAGAAACTATAATTTAAATACAAATGAAGCAGTTGCGGCAGCGCTAACAGAGGCACTACCTCTGCGAATGTTCATGGGCGGTGGTGATCGCTTACCATCGCAGACCATCAGCTCAGTTACCCGCTATGTCGTGAATCTATATATATAAGAATGAAACCCGTTTTCCTTGGTCACGGCATCACGCGTGAATGGCTGGACCGATTTCACTAATTCTCTCTTTGTTGTATTTGTTATTATTAGGAGAAGTTTCTTACGAAAAAAATATTAAGGAAATATCTCAGAAATATTGAAAAATGTACATTTAATTTTGCGTATTTTAAAAAACGCGCGTAACAAATGTCAATGTCATTCACAGCCATAGATTATATGGCTAAAGCGGTACGAAGTTCGCCGGGTCAGCTAGTTAATAAGTAATATAATTAGTAAATAAATATAAGTATAATATAGTAAATAAATATATAATTAGTAAATAAATAAATATATAAAGTAAAAAAAGGTTACCGCTCTAGCTATGTCCTCCTTCGTAGCAACTTGTATGGTGGTTGATGTTATATCGTCATCATTTTCAACGGATGGCTCCTCTTCTAAGTCCGCTGGTAAATCTGTTGCATTAGATTACCATAAACATTCTAGCTTGCTTTACGCTCCAGGGTGTACCCGGGATAAGTTAGGTAATAAGATCAGACGGACATCTTATCCGAGTCTCCGTGAGGAACAAGATACAAGACGTATGACTCACGAGATGGTAGTGGACTGTTGCGAGATCAGAATGTAGTGAAGACCACTTTCAGCGGGAGGGCGCGTTGCCGCTGTGTAGCTGTTTTTCGCTCGCGTAGTTAAAGATAATACTCTTTTTTTTACGAAATCTTCCAAAGATGCTCTAGCTTTGGGGGAAAGTAGAGCATGGATTTCTACCCACTAAAAACTCATCGGCGGCCAAACTTAAAGCACAATAGCAGGGATCCTGGGATCTCCTATGGAACGCACTAGGATCAAAGATAATACTCTAAGGTTTCAGGAATGTCCGGGATATGAACTATTATATTCTCCGGTTTTAAAATATATCTGTACATCATTAAAATCGGTTCTTAATCAGTTTCAGTGTTAAGGGTAGATCCTGGTGCGTTCCTTAGATCCCAGGATCCCTGCTTTTGTTCTTTGAGTTTGGCCGCCGAGGAGGTTTTAGTGGGTAGAAATCCCACATGCTCTACTTTTCCCCCAAAGCTAGAGCATCTTTGGAAGATTTCCTCCTCGTTAAAAAAAAAAAAAAAAAAAAGGTAGTTGGTGAAGAGGCTCACAGACTTAGTTATTTATTTATTTCTTTATTTATTACATTAAGGATCACCAATATGACGTACACGGGTAACGTGAATGGAAAGTTTTATGAAATTACAAATAGAGACTTAGTAGTCATAATTATAGGCAGCCACTACTATTAAAAATAACATAACACAGCCTGTAGCTAACAGCTATTTAAGTAATAAAATTTTGTCTTATTTATATTTTGCAAAAGAAAATAATACGTCGCATTTATAATATTAATAGGGACAAGTAAGCATTCTCTTAGCAGTCGGAGGCCTTTTCGTTTCCTTTTCCTCAACCTTCCCCGTCCATCCCTTATTTCCAATCGTTAATTCTTACCTTATGCGTTTCCCCTTATAACCGGACAGCGCACTCACAGACGCACTACCTCTGCGTATATTCATGGGCATGTGATTGTTTACCATCAGCTGAACCATCAGCTCAGCTGCCCGCTTTCATAAGCGGGTAATAAAAGTCATTTTTAAATACTAATTATCTCCAAAACGAATTATTAAAAAGGATAGATCAGGGGCGGCTTAATCTATAGTGCAGGCTATGCAATGCACACGGGCGCCGTCTCAGACGGTGCCGCGACGTTCCTAGCCAGCTAAAAGCATCACCAGGACAGATCTAGGGGGCACCACGGTTTCATTGTACACGCGCGTTACACGAGCTAGAGCTGCCCCTGGGATAGACTCATAACTGAAGTGTTGTCGTAGGTTTGCCGAATTTGTGTTCTTATTCCGAGACGCCACTACACGGATATAAGTGTATAATCTATGCTACTACATGTCCCACATAAAGAAAGCCCGAGAGGAGCATTAGAAACTGATCAAATTTCGACCACCTTAATTTGTAATTGACATACCTTTTACGGGAGCGCCGATTTCAATGATCTCCCTACCCAATGCTTCTGTGAGAGCTTTTGTATTAGATTTACTATAAACGTAAGACAAATAACATAGAATATATATAATTAACACACGCATTGCTATTTTGTGGCGGTGGGCAATTGTTTCCGAGACCAACTGGATTTTCGTTTAGTTTTATTGTAATTGAATAATGATTTACGCAAGTATCATTGATGTGTGCGTTTATTATCTGTTAGAAGCTTTATAGGCATAAATAAAAGCAATAATAACATATTTAAAGAAAAACTATATAACATTTATCAAATATATTTTATTTCACAGCATTAAACTGAAATTGTTTCATTTTTTTTTTTGTCATAGTCCGCAATGAAGCTGGTGGGTCCCCTGATGGTAAGCGCTACCACCGCCCTTGAACATTTGGAGACGTGTAAGGTCGATTGCAGACCTTACGCCTCTTCAAATGTATTGTCGACTGCAAAATGGAAAGGGATTAGGAAAGGATTGAAGAGAGGAGTAGAGGAAAGGACTGGGAAGGGTAAGGAAGAGGATATGGGCCATTACGCTCATTTCATATAATTTTTGGCAATAAATACCTTTTCTGTCTTACACTTGTAAATACTTGTTTTCAGCCTCGTAGAACTGTATAACAGCCGATCTCTTAAACCATACTTTATCCATTTAAATTATTCACGCTGAAAAGAGAACCAAGCATTTTTTATGTCATAGTGGGCAACTGAGCTGGTGGTTCGCCTGATGGTAAGCGATCACCACCGCCCATGAACAGAGCAGAGGCAGTGCCTATTGATGCCCGCTCTAAGGGGTAAGGGATAAGGAAGGATTGTTGACGTGAAAAAGGAATGGACGGGGAAGGGTGAGAAAAAGGAAAGGGGCCTTAGCTCTCCCATTCTCCTAACGAACTGGTGTGGTACTTCCCCCGTGCGAACTGGTACAATTTGTACCGAAGCGTTCTCGACTAAAATATTAAAGCTTGGATCATCTTTTATTATTTTCACTAAAATTCACCAAAATAGATTTATCGATTCAGGCGTAACAAATTAACAGACATACGTTACATTTCTATTTCTTATCTTCTTCATATTTTAGAACAGGATAAGGAAAGGATAAAGGAAAGTAAGGAAGAGGAATTAATCCATTAAAACACATAATAACAAATTCATAAATTTATTCTATTCTCTTATAGCATACCCTATTATCCATTACCGATATTATAATATTTTATAACAATGAATATATAAAACTTTATAAAAAAACGTATCAAAAAACCTGTGCCACTATTCAATTCAAATTTATAATTATCAAGACCTAAAATCTAGATTATACCTAGATGCTAGATAGATTTTAATGTTTCTTAATGAAAAACGTAATATTTTCAAATGGCCTTCAAATTGTCAAATTAGACTAATTAAATCGGACCACCAGCGTTCAAACAAAAAGCATCAAAATCGGTTCACCCAGTACAAAGTTATGAAATGACTAACACAAAAACAATACAGCCCAAGCTGCAACTTCACTGGGTGACATCCTATCCTACTAATATTATAAATGTGAAAGTTTGTGAGGATGGATGGATGTATGTGTGTTTGTTACTCTTTCACGCAAAAACAACTGAACCGATTGCAATGAAATTTGTTACGTAGATTGCTTGACAACTGGAATAACATATAGGCAACTTTTTATTCCGATATTTCTACGGGATACAGACTTACGCGGGTGAAACCGCGGGGAGGACTCTATATGTATCACGGGCGAAGCCGGGGCGAACAGCTAGTATACATGACTGATTTATTATATTACCTTACCTTTTTTTTACCTTCAATAACTTTTTAATATTGGCACAGACTATACTCAGTTATAAGATAAAACCTAACCCAAAATTATACCCTTATTTGAACTACACTTTTAAAAATTACGGGTCTTTAAATATCTTTTTCAATTAATATTTAGTAAATAATATATTTGTACTAATTATATTTAATGGTTTCAAGATTATAAATTCGTTTTATATAAATTGGAAACGTCAAAGTATTAAGTCACTATGTTTTTTTATGAACCAAAAGAAATTATTATAATATTTCCTTTTAAATTGTTTAATTGTGACGCAATTTTGTGCAAATTAAAGTCAGACATTTTTTTATTAAAAAAAAAATGATAATAACTATTCACGATAACGCATTTTTTTATAAAATAAAAAAAATATTTATATTTCTATAAAACAAGGTCACCAACCTCCCCGGGGGGGGGAGGAGGAGGTAAGCAAATGACAACAATTTGAGGGCTGAAAACCCGCGGAGTTATCGAGTGACAAACACAAAAAATCCGTGGCGTTGGAATCTCAGTTTTTGGGAACGTCGGTTAAACAGCCCCTATTACATCCTTTTCTTTAGAAAAAAAAAAATCAAATAACATCCAATAGCACTTTATAAAACAGCTACAAACAAAAAAATACAAAAAACCAATGCATTAAAAAAAAATTTTTTTTTTGTACAAAATGACGGTACTTTGAAATCTACAACATTTTCCGTATCATGTTGTTCAGAATGCCGCCGTGTCGGAAATAGCTGAGGTCGACCTCAGTGTCGTAGCGGACTTGCACTTGGAAGGTCGTGCCGTTGTCCACCTGCGAGGAGAAAATTATGTAAAAAAAATACTTTTCTGATTAGAGGCCATTTATAAAATATATCAATCGAATTTTTGGTTTTCTTTACCCCTCCCCCCCTCCGTGTCATAGTTCACATTTTAAGAACCCCTTCCCCCTTATGTGACATAAAAGTCACGTATCCCCTACTGGGGCATGGGGTAGATGATATAAATCTGTTTCACTGATCGACGTTCTCCACGGATTAGTAAGTTCATCTTCAGCCCTTTGTGTCCTATCAGACCGAGATCTTTTTTTTATGTGTCCTCACCGGGAATCGAACCCAGGACCCCTTAGTTCTAAGCTCATGTTTTAACCACTGTAGCAAGGAGGCGGTCCCTTATGTAATATAACACCTTTTAAATTATTTTTTTTCACACAGAGCGTGTTTTTAAGAAGAAAAAAAATAAAGATTTTCTCTCCTAAAATTAGGTTATTATTTATTCTCCTAACTGTCTCAATCTCTCCATAAATCCCACCGCCAAACCCAGGCCCATACCTTGACATCCAGCAATTGGTGGGTCTTCAGATCCTCAGGTACTTGAATTTCATATTTCTCCCTCCCAGTTAGCCCCAGGGTGTCCGCGTTTTGTCCCGGCAAGAACTGCAGGGGCATAACACCCATACCCACCAGGTTCGACCTGTGGATCCGCTCGAAGGACTCCGCTATAACCGCTTTGATGCCCTGGGAGAAAGATAGTTCTATTTTTAGTCTGCCATAAGGGAAAGGGGTAGGGATAAGGATTGGCTGATTGGACTGGAAAGAAGGAATGGACTGAGAAATGTGAAATAATGAATCGGGCCTCTAGCTCTCATCTTATCGGCTTTATGTAAGGTAGTAAAGAAAATTCCTTATTCATACTAATATAATAAATGCCGGAGGACCATATTTTCTTTACCCTTATTAATCTTTTCCTTTATTCCCTTCGGCTATCTTTTCTTTCCTCATTCCATTTAAGGTCAGTAATTCATTTGTTAAAAGTAGTTTTTGCGGACCTTACGCTACTTTTTACAGCAGTCCTACTAATATTATAAATGCGAAAGTTTGTAAGGATGTGTGTGCGTTTGTTGCTCTTTCACGCAAAAACTACATAACCGATAGCAATGAAATTTGGTACGTAAACAGCTGGACAACTGGAATAACATATAGGCAACTTATTATCCCGATAGTCCAACGGGATACGGATTACGCGTGTGAAACCGCGGGGCGCAGCTAGTATATACATATCACTACTATGGGAAGATTCATTATGATTCGCATAGCTTAATAAAACTTATAAATTCCGATAGATGGCGCTATATTATAATTATATACGCAAATGACGATAAATAATGGCCTCTGCTAGATCTTACTTACCAATAAATAGGGCCCCTTCGCTGCCCAATCTCGACTCGAACCGCTGCCATAGTCCTTGCCCACTATGGCAATTAGGGGCACATTTTCTTTCGCGTATCTGAAAAAATTATAATTATAAATGGGGAAATCTTACTATAATAAATAAACTGCTTAGAATGGGAGGGTAATTATGTTTGATAAATGTTTTACATATTGAATGTGGATTATGAGATTTTTAAAGGCGCAGTGAGGGTACTTCTGAATTTAAACTCTAACATTTTTTATTCAATAAGACTCCTTCTTTCAATTAATAATATGATATATAAATTATATTATACTCTTCTCTTATGTTGTCCCACCTCACCGCGCAAGGTAATTACTTGTGCCCCTTGCCATATGTTCCTTCAAGTGCCCCATATCGTTCATCCCATTACACCACATTACCCCAAGTGAACACAACTATGCTCCGAGCGCCCCACACCCTTGTCCCAAGTGCCCCACACTTGTGCCTTGCGTGTCCCACTCCGTACACTCCCACCCCCCGTGTCCCAAGTGCCCCACAGCCGTGCCCCCTGTGCCCCCCCGGGCCACTCACCGCTCGGCCGCGTCGTACACGTCCATGTCGTCCCCGCTGGGCAGGTGTCGGGTGCGCGGGCCGGGCGCGGCGGCCATCTTGTTGACGATGCGAATGTTCGCGAAGGTGCCGCGCGACATCACCGCGTCGTTGCCGCGCCGCGACCCGTACGAGTTGAACTCGCGCGGCGTGAGCCTGGAAGGACGATCTTGTTGGTACTGAGGAATACCTATAATACCGTCCTAGTCCATTCCTTCTTTCCAGTCGTTAATCCTTTCCTTTTCCTTTACCCCATAAAAGCGGGCAGCGCATTCACAGAGGTACTACCTTTGCGAATGTTTATGGGCGGTGGTGATCGCTTACCATCAGGCGAACCACCAGCTCAGCTGCCCGCTGTGACATAAAAAAAAAAAATATTGACCGGCCAAGTGCGTGTCGGGCTCGCACTTCCTCACTACTCAATAATGATTATAATTACATTGAGTAGATAGGCAGATGACATAGTTTCCCGTAGTGCCCAAAACCAGTCTATTTATCACCCCATTCTATATACCAATTGTTAAAATTTTATTAATTTTAATTACGATAAACTAGCTGCGACCCGCGCTTTCATCCGCGTAAGTCCGTATCCCGTAGGAATATCGGGTTGGGTATCAAAAGTTGCCTATATGTTATTCCAGTTGTCCAGCTGTCTATGTGCCTACGTACGCCAAATTTCATTGCATCAGTTCAGTTTTTTTTTGCGTGAAAGAGCAACAAACACACACATCCTTACAAACTTTCGCATTTATAATATAAATAGGATAGTAGGAAGTAGAATAGGAAGTAGGATAATAGGATAGGATAGTAGAAAGTAGGATTAGGATCCTACCCTAGGATTAGCCGGATCTGGTAGCTAGTAGTTCTATAGTTCCTAATAGGACTTTCTATATGCTTGTATGTAACTAACTCTTATAGACTAGATTTTGCCCCACTTCAAACGGACAGATTGAACTCAAACTCTGTACACTTATCGCGGATCGGTGACAATACAATAATTTCATGAGTTTATCTCATTATCCTCATTAGGATCCGCGGGATTAAATAATATCCTTGCGTATACTCAAGAGGCCTGTCCATAAAAATATCGTTCAACGAAAAACGTGTATATCATCTGTCCCATACCCCACTTGGGGACACGGGACTTTTTTTCCTCAACCGAGTGAAGACAGTTTAGTTGTTTCTATCATTAACGCATATTATTTTAAGCCCTTTTTAGTTGATAACCTCCTTTTCCCCATCGGTTAAGACCCTTACCCCCTACTGGCCAAGTATCTCGCGGCTGGAGAGTTCCTGGCGATGGAGCCGGCTGGGGATATGTGGTCCGTGGTCACCGAGTCGCCCAGCAGCAGCAGGCACCGGGCACCCACTATACTCTTGATCGGCGGCAGATCCTGGTGAGGTTATTCGAGACATATTTCGGTTTTAGCAATTGAAAACTTTTAAACGGATGTTTAAACGCGATCTAGAATTCTATTATTAAACAGACGTTTCAACTACTTTACAGCGAGCGTGGTCACGGGGAAACTGATACGCTGGACTATCTAACACTGAAAGAATTTTTCAAATCGAACCAGTAGTTCCTAAGATTAGCGCGTCCAACCAAACAAAGAAACTCTTCAGCTTTATAATATTAGTATAGATAAAAAAGGGGATTATGTTGAACATTAGTTTGATCGTAATAAAAATGTACTACGATTCTACACAACTTCCTACTTGATGTAGTCGGTTGATAACAAATCGCAGCCAGTCACAAGGACCATTAATAAATTGAGGGTAGTTGGGTCGAACGTTGAATATACAACGCACGAACACCAAGCCACAATCCGTACGAATGCTCGCTTCTAAGTAATTCAACATTTTATAGCATTCGACAGCTCAACGAGCTTGGACAAGTGGAGTCTTCCCGTGACCACGCTCGCTGTAAAGTGTTCGAAACGTCGGGTTAATAACATAATGAATAAATCGCGTTTAAAATCCGTTAAAAAGTTTTTAATTTCTAAATGAATTTGCACAAGTTACGAAAAGCGACATCTGTATCTCAACTGACAATTATCCATACAACAGAATGTCAAAACACAATTGACATCCGACAATATAATGTTGCCCACTCACATTGGTCATACCATAGACCGCCTCCTTGGTACAGTGGTTAACGCGTGAGCGTAGAACCGTGGGGTCCTGGGTTCAATTCCCGGTGGGGACGCACAAAAAAACAAATGTCTCGGTCTGACAGGACACAGAAGGCTGATCACCTACTTGTCCATAAAGAACATCGATCAGGGAAACAGATGAACATCATCTGCCCCATACCCCACTGGGGGACACGGGACTTCACTTATACTCACCCTGGTCATACCATCGAAGAAGGGTGGTTTCTTGATGTATGTGGAATTCGGGTCCCATCCGTACAGCTTGCCTTTTGGCACGTCCAGGGTCTGCCATGATGGCGAGCCTTGTTCTATCTTCTCGTATACCTGGGGAGAGTTGTAGTAGTATTTAAGTAGGAGTAGTAAGTAGTGGTAGTAAGTAGGAGTAGTAAGTAGTGGTAGTAAGTAGTAGTGGAAAGTAGTATTTTTTCTATGTATTAGCGGGCAACCGAGCTGGTGGTTCGCCTGGTGGTAAGCGATCACCAGCGCTCATGAACAGAGCAGAGGTAGTGCTTCTGCGCATGCGCTGTCCGCGTTTTGAGGGTAAGGGATAAGGAAAGGTTTGACGACAGGAAAGTAGGAATGGACTGGCAAGGGTGAAGAAAAGGAAATTGGCCTCCGGCTCACCGAAACACAGTAGCATGCTTCTACTTCACGCCGGTTTTCTGTGAGGGTGTGGTACCCCGGTGCGAGCTGGCCTAAATCGTGCATGCTATCTCACATACAATTTATAAAGCATTGCTAGAAAACTAAAAATGTTTACGTTTTTATTTGTTTTTTTTTTTAATTATATTAAACTAACCTCTTTAAACATTCCCGGTATGACGTACTTGTTCTCGACCTCTTGTATTTCGGCGCGAGTCGGCCAAATATCGTTCAGGAACACGGGAGTGCCGTCGGCGCGTTTACCTGTTTTTTTTTTTTATTAAATTACTATTTTTTTTTTAATTCACTGATGGACCCAGACATTACTTCATACTTCCAAGCCAATTTAATTAAGAAAAAAAAAAATGGTTGCCTGTAAAGTCGGTTTTACAGGCGAAGATTTTACGTGACAACGTCTTTTTCTCGGTAGAATATTTATTGATATGAATATTATTAAATTGCACAATAGGAACAAGGAATTGAATGAAAATAAGAATTGCACAAATTTTAACTATGGAAAATATATTTTGTTTACTAAAAAGACAGAGACAGAGACACAAGCACGCGCCGATTCAATGCGCCTAATGCCTTCTAATAATAATCGCAAACCCAAAATATTATGAAATCACAAAGGTGGATCGAATAAAATATTTTTTGCATTTTAGATTTCAGCAGCTTTGAAGAAATGTACCAGGGCGGCATACATAATGAGAAGTTATTTATATATAGAGGATACAGAACAGTGTTATGTGGTATGTCTTACAAAGTACCAGGCTAGCAGAACCCACCGAGCGGTTGCGTCTCGAAGCCTTCTTATAATAATCGCAAGGGTGGATCATAAAAATGTTCATATGTTCATTAAATAAACATAATAATATTTTTTTTTTTTGCATTTTAGATTTAAGCAGGTTTGAAGAAATGTACCAGGGCGGCATACATAGTGAGAAGTTATTTATATATTAGAGGCTACAGAACTTATGTGGCATATTACAAAGTACCAGGCGAGCAGAACCCACCGAGCGGTTGCGTCTCGAAGCCAAGGTGGATCATAAAAATTTTCATATGTTTCATTAAATAAATATAATAATTTTTTTTTTTTTTGCATTTTAGATTTAAGCAGGTTTGAAGAAATGTACAAGGGCGGCATACATAGTGAGAAGTTATTTATATATTAGAGGCTACAGAACAGTGTTATGTGGTATGTCTTGCAAAGTACCAGGCGAGCAGGACTCACCGAGCGGCTGCGTCTGGAAGTCGATGTCCACGGTGCCGGCCAGCGCGTACGCGATGACCAGCAGCGGCGAGGCGAGGTAGTTCGCCCGCGTGTTGGGGTGGATCCTACCCTCGAAGTTCCGGTTGCCGGACAGCACCCCGCAGCACACCAGCTCGTTCTAGAATATCTTATATCTTTAATCCAACGATTTTCATGAAATTTAGTATATAGGGGGTTTCGGGGGCGATAAATCGATCTAGCTAGGATTCTTTTTTAGAAAATGTCATATTCGTGTTTTATCGATTTAAACTTAATTTTTTAACAAATAGGGGGCGTTTGAGTAGTCCCAATTTATTATGACTCTTCCTGACATCTATTGGCGAATAATAATACTACTTTTTGGCGAATAATTAAAGTTAAATAAAAAAAAAAAAAAAATACCGAGCAAAGCTCGGTCATCCAGGTACTATTATTATAATCCTGCTAATATTATAGGTGCGAAAGTTTGTAAGGATGTGTGTGTGTGTGTTTGTTGCTCTTTCACGTAAAAACTACTGAACCGATTGCAATGAAATTTGGTACGTAGACAGCTGGACAACTGGAATAACATATAGGCAACTGTTTATCCCGATATTCCTGCGGGATACGGAAATACGCGGGTGAAACCGCAGGGCGCAGCTAGTAAATAATAATTACTAAACAATATCTTTTATATTTTTATTTCTTGTTTTTAAATGTACGCTGCCGCTGTCAGGGGGTCGATGTGGTGTCCAGGGAAAATCAGCGGAGAGTCTAAGTCCCTTCAATGGACCTAGACTCTCCTACACTGAATGGATCTCCTCTTTATACTAGGTTAATTTAGCTATTTTTATATCAAACTAGCTTCCCGCCCGTAGCTTCGCCTGCCTCCGTATTGTTCTTACCTTTTAAACCTTCCCTGGTCTATTATGAATGCATCAAAACTATCAAAATCGGCCCAGCCATTCTCGAGCTTTAGCGAGACTAACGAACAGCAATCGGTTTTTATATATAAGAAAATTATTTTTATTTTAGCTTGGTATATATAAATGTATTTTCCTTCTTTCTTCCTTTATCACATTAAAAACCTTATATAGTGAAGTCCCGTGTCCCCCAGTGGGGTATGGGGCAGATGATATACATCTGTGTCGTAATGGACAAGTAGGTCATCAGCCTTGTCCTGCCAGACCGACCATTTTTTGTGCGTCCCCACCGGGGAATCGAATCCAGGACCCCTCGGTTCTACGCTCACGCGTTAACCACTGTACCAAGGAGGTCATTAAACACCTTACCTTTTCAATAGTGTTCGCTATGTTATCTTCAATTGGGCCCGAATTACCGATGCAGGTCATACATCCGTAGCCGACTATGTTGAAACCTAGCTTCTCCAGGTAGGGTATCACGCCGGACTCCTGGAATTGATGCATGTATTTATTTATTGACGTGACAACGTCTTAAATTAGGTTGCGGCTCGGAGGCACTTATGAAAAAGTGTAACGCCCGGTAACATTACGATGAGTCACCGAACTATGATCGGTCCGCCGCGCGCGCAGCACTAGAGAATTATAACTGTTTCTGTCTTTTTAGTAAACAAATAATATTTTCTATAGTTAAAATTTGTGCAATTCTTATTTTCATTCAATTCCTTGTTCCTATTGTGCAATTTAATAATATTCATATCAATAAATATTCTACCAAGAAAAAGACGTTGTCACGTAAAATCTTCGCCCGTAAAACCGACTTTACAGGCAACCATTTTTTATTTATTTATTTACACTTTATTGTACAATACACATACAGTTAACAAAACCAATAAACAATATCTACTGTACAATTTGGCGGCCTTATCGCTTTGAAGCGATTTCTTCCAGGCAACCTTTGGATACAGGAAATATAAATCTTGGAAAGATAGAAAGTGTATAAATACATACAAGAAAGTGTACAAATATATAGATAAGAAATTAATGCATATAGGAGCAAGGATAGTATAAAAATGCAGTAAAGAGAGATAAATAATAGAGGAGAGAAAAACAATATAACATAGAACAGAGTCAAACAACATTATGGAGATAGAAAATAATCCTTAACAAGAGATTTAAATGTATATAAAGATTTAATAATATAAATTTAAATGTATGTCATTGGGTTACACGAAAATGGATGTGCGATTCGAGATAGATATTTCTTTTAATTAAAAACTTTTTAACGGATTTTAAACGCGATTTATTGCTTATATTATTGACTCGATGTTTCGAACACTTTACAGCTCAGATAAATCGCGTTTAAAATCCGTTAGAAAGCGAGCTTCTGTAAAAAGCTGTAGTAAACAGTTTTTAATATCTAAATGTATAATACTCGCGTAAAATCAAACACAAGAAAATACTAGCTTTTTCATTTTTTGTTGAAGTATAAATGTAATTTTTAATTTTTATAAAGAATGGAAAAGTGGACGAGTGGTAAGGGGTCGCCACGGCGAATGGCATAGGTTCGAATCCCGCCTCATCATATAATTAAAATTTTCCAAATAAATGAATAATAGGTGAGTTTTTTTTTTAATTAAATAAAAAATTTACCACGAAAATAGTGCTTATTAAAGAATATTTTTTTAATTAATTATTTTCGTCGGTTATGTTCTTCGTTCTCAATAACATTCAAATCGATACAGCAGTTTTGATGGTTACGAAAAAAAAAATCGAAACAAACATCCCACTATTTTATTATCTTAATTAAAACATCCCACTATCATATTATCTTCATTTTTATTGTGGGAGTCGAACACGCTTCGGCACGAATTCGGCCAGCTCGCACCGGGGAAGTACCACACCCCCACAGAAAACCGGCGTGAAATAATAGCTTGCTATTGTGTTTCGTACGGTGAGTGGGGGAGCCGGAGGCCCATATCCTTTTCCTTACCCTTCCCAGTCCTTTCCTTTATTCCTCTCATCAATCCTTTCCTAATCCCTTCCCAATTAAAGTCGGCAATCCATTTGTAGAGGCGAAAGGTCTGCAATTGGCCTTACGCCTCTTCAAATGTTCACGGGCGGTGGTAGCGCTGACCATCAGGCGTCCCACCAGCTCCATTGCCGACTATGACATAAAAAAAAAAATTCACTGCAAATACTATTTTTTTCCACCTACCCTCAAATAATAAGTAACGACTCCGGATCCAGGCGACAGGGATGTTTTGATATACGGTAAGACACTAAGGCCATTCTCCACTGCCTTCTTTGCTAGGAGACCTAGGAAATGAATAATTATAATTAATTAAATATTTTTACAAAGAGGACGGTTTGCCTTCAAATTTTCAGAATAAGACCAAATTAAATAGGGCCACAACGTAGGGTCCTAACGGCAGGGCCAAAAAGGAGGCCTGTGTCCCAGCAGTGGGAACATATATGGGCTGATGATGATGATGAAATGGGGCCATGGAAGGGAGGCACCAGCATTCAAACAAAAATAACTATCATGAAAATCGCTTCACCACGTAGATCAGAAATAAAACCAGTAGTATGAGAACCTCCTCTTTTGTGAAGTCAGATAATTGCTTTGAGATAAGTGTCAGTTTTGAGATATACACAAGATAAGGAAAGTTAGACATAAGAGCTGAAAGAATTACTTTGCGTATAGTAAGTTCAAGTTGAACCTTTGTATGTGGTAGTCGAGCACGCTTCAGCACGAATTGGCCCGGCTAGGGGCAGTAGCACACCCCCACAGGAGACCGGCGTGAAATAGTAGCATGCCACTTGTTTCGTACGGTGAGGGGCGGGGGGGAGCCGGAGGCTTTTTCCCAACTCTTTCCAGTCCATTCCTTCGTTCCAGGCGTCAATTCTTTCCTTATCCCTTACCCCTTAAAAGCGGTTCCGTTCGCTGAGGCACTACCTCTGCTCTGTTCACGGGCGGTGGTGATCGCTTACCATCAGCTCAGTCGCCCGCTGCGTCATAAAACGAAAACCTTCGAACGTCACTCACCGGCTCCCAGCATGACACTCGGATTGGACGTGTTGGTGCACGACGTGATGGCAGCTATGATGACGGAGCCGTGCCTGATGCTGTACTGCTTCCCGTCGCTAAAGGAGAAGCTGCCTGAGGCTGAGAGCTGGTCAGGTGATAGACCATAGCCCTTGAAGCCGATCTGGAAGATTTAATGAATTAATGAGGACAGTTTTAATTAATGAATTAAAAATTACTTATCCGTATCACACTAATATTATAAATGTGAAAGTTTGTTTGTTTGGATGTTTGTTCATCAATCACAATTAAACTACTGGACGGATTTTGATGAAATTAAGTATACAGACAGGGTATGAGCTGACTTGGGATAACACATCAATCTTGATATCCAGGCGGAGCCGGGATGAGCGTCTTACTTGATATAAATGCGAAGAAGTGTGTTTGTTTGTCTTTACATAAATACACAATTGGTTTAGCAGGCAGTTTTCATTAAGAGACATATAAATAAAACATCATACACTGCACACTGCTTCGAGATATACTCATGGTACAAACTGTCATCCCCTATTTTATCCTCTTGGGGGTAGAATGCCTACGGATGCCTACACCATAGCTATCTGAATGCGAAAACTCAGCCCGAACGGTCCAGCAGTTTGTGCTATAGATAGATGTGGATAGATCAGTCACCTTTTATATAAAAAGAAAAGATAGATGTGACAACCATAACCGTCCCATGCCCCACTGTCGTGCATAAAGGTTTTATTATTAAAGAGTCCATTTTTTTTAAGATTTTCTTTGAATCACTACATAGCAAAGTCGCTTTCCGCGTCTGCCCCTATGTATGTATGTATGTATGCTTAGATCTTTAAAACAACGCAACAGATTTTGATGTTAAAGTTAAAAGAGGACAATTAGTATGGATAATAACATCTTATAAACTACTCCGAATTAAACGCGTGCGAAGCCGCGTGCAAAACCTAGTTTGTACATAACTATAAATATGAAACAGAGGATAAATCCCCTAACCTATTTGTCCCATGCCCAAAAGTGGGACGTGGGGCCCAAATTAAACCTATTTGTCCCATGCCCAAAAGTGGGACGTGGGGCCCAAATTAAACCTATTTGTCCCATGCCCAAAAGTGGGACGTGGGGCCCAAATTAAATCTGGGTCGAACAGAAACAATCGTTACTACGCCCCTGACACACATACACACGGAAATGCAATATAATTATAAACTTAGCGAACTCAGCTTTTTGATGCGTTTACCTTGAATATATTGAACTTTCGTTTCGCTCGCGGCTTCGCTTGAATATTTTGTATATTTATTTTTGTTATTTTAGAAACAAAAGGTAATATTTATCGACTAGCGGTCCGCCCCGGCTTCGCCCGTGGTACATATATAGCCTATAGCCTTCCTCAATAAATGGGCTATCGAACACTGAAAGAATTTTTCAAATCGGACCAGTAGTTTCTGAGATTAGTGCGTGCAAACAAACACTTAAGCTTTATAACATTAGTATAGATTTAATATTCATATTTGAATGAAATGAATCTAAAATAGACAATAATACACCATAAATAAAACAATTACAATAAACAGAAGGCGATTTGAAATGATGAGAGGACGGTCTTATCGCTATAAGCGATCTCCCGCAGACAATTTAATCGTCATCATCAGCCTATATATGTTCCCACTGCTGGGAAACAGGCCTCCTATGAGGGTTCAGGCTGGCCTAAAGAGACAATATAAATTTAATTATTTGTAACTCACTAGCTGCGCCCCGCGGTTTCAAACGCGTAAGTCCGTATCCCGTAGGAATATCGGGATAAAAAGTTGCCTATATGTTATTCCAGTTGTCCAGCTGTCTACGTAACAAATTTCACTGCAATCGGTTCAGTATTTTTTACGTGAAAGAGCAACAAACACACACACATCCTTACAAACTTCGCATTTATAATATTACATAGTAGGAAATAGGATTATTAAGTAGGAAGGATAGTGGGACTAGCTGCACGACCCGGCTCCGCGCGGATGATCATTTGTCGTAATTGAAATAATATAAACTATCCTATCTTTTAAGTTGCATCAAACTCCATACGGTGTGCAGATTTGATTAAAATCGGTTGAGCAATTAAGGAGTCCATCGCGGACAAACAACGTGACATGTACACATGTATACAGGCGTATCCCGGGCGGATCGCTAGTATTAATATAATTGAAGTCAATTAAAAAAGTAAATATTAACAGACAGACAAATAAAACAACCTATATGTATATTATATTATTTTTAGTAGTTAGGAAGAGAAAACGCTGCGTTTGCAAAAAATAAAAACAATGTTTCTTATACGATTTATATAATTTAGTATAATTTTATTTCACTTAACGAATAGTTGTGTTATTTACTTGGTATGTATGTCAATTGAGATTTTAATTATTTAAATTGTTATACCGATTTCGATGCGGTTCTCACTAATGATAAGCTGCAGTTAATGTGAGTACATATATTGAAAGTATTTTTTTTTTATTAACACTGTTATTATTAATATAAGTATCTATTTATGCTTTTATCAGCTTCACCTGTATGTGTGTATGTAACCGACTCGTTTAGACTCGACTTTGCCCCACTTCAAACGGACAGATTGAACTCAAACTCTGTACACTTATCGCGGATCGGTGACGATACAATAGTTTCATGAGTTTATCTTATTATCCTGATTAGCATCGGCAGGATTAAACAATTTACTTACACTTTATAAGAGTGAGACAATTTAGTTGATTCTATCATAGAAACGTTCTTTTTTAGTATTTTAAATATTTATTATAATATTTCGTTTTCTGCAGAATGCTAGTATTATTATATTATTCCTTCGATCTATTCTGTTTATTCAAAAAGTATATAAATAATAAATAAAAGTCATTTATTTAGCAAAAATAGATATTATATAAGATAAATACTTAGTCTGGCCATAAATACTGTTACACTTAATTATAAAAAAATATTACATTTGAATTTCGAATCTGT
>NW_024045140.1:647207-687078 GCF_012273895.1 Zerene cesonia
GTAATAAATGTTATTTGCAGTTAACAATTTTCTTTTTTCTTTATTACAATATTTATGGCAAGACTAGGTACATAAGATTCAACATAATATATCAGTTGAACTTAACTTTTAATATGGATAACTTGTGTCTGAAATAAACATCTATTATTATTATTATAATCAGACACGACGATCGCCTCAACTAGGAATAAACCTATGCTAGAGACGACCGACGCCTTCCACTCTAGACCTAGCCATCATTGCTAAATTTAGACACAAACAATTACCTTATTTAAAAAATACAAATGTTTTGTATGTTGGATTAGACTTTTAAATATTTAGGCCTCTAATTAGGCATTTACAATTCATAATGTACCATAATTTTTTATAATAACAAAATAATTAATAAACAATTAACTAATTGTTGTCATTGTTTCTCGCGTAATTATAATAATTTTCAGGTTTACAGCATTGAAATACTTTATAAATGATAGAGAATAAGTATCCTACTAATATTATAATCCTATTAATATTATAAATGCGAAAGTTTGTAACGATGTGTGTGTGTTTGTTGCTCTTTCACGCAAAAACTACTGAACCGATTGCAATGACATTTTGTACGTAGACAGCTGGACAACTGGACTAACATATAGGCAACTTTTTATCCCGCTATGTCTACGGGATACGGACTTACGCGGGTGAAACCGCGGGGCGCAGCTAGTTTACAATAAATTTAGCCACAGGCACAGCAACGCGTGGCCGGGTATGCTAGTCTAGTCAATAAAAACACCACATTATAGTCTTATCTCATCATCATCAGCCCATACATGTTCCCACTGCTGGGACACAGGCCTCCTATGAGGGTTCAGGCCATAATCCAGCACGCTGGCCAAGTGCAGGTTGGCAGATGTCACATGTCGTCGAACTTTTGTTTCTCGGACATGCCGGTTTCCTCACGATGTTTTCCTTCACCGTTTTAAGCAGTGGTGATGTTATCCACATGCGCAGATAAATTGAAAAATCAATTTATATCCTGCACGCTCGCCCGGTCTCGAACCCCGACTTATCGCTTTCGAAGTCCGAGGTTCTCACCACTGAGCCACCACAGATATATTCTTATCTATTATATTTGAAAGTTATCTATAAATCAATCAAAATGTTAACCGCTATCAAACAGTTTGCGGTTTTTTAATTGCTTCAAATATAAAATTAATATAATTATATATAATATAATATTTCACAAGAATACAGCGAGGTATTTCATTTTAATTGTTTGTATATTCGAGTCGTGAAGAGTGTTATATGTGAGAAGAGAGAACGCTTCGGAACGGACTAGGCCAGCTCGCACCGGGGAAGTACCACACCCCACAGAAGACCGGCGTGAAATAGCATTCTGCTGTGTTCCGTTCGGTGAGTGGGCGAGCCGGAGGCCCATGTCTTTTCCTTACCCTTCCCAATCCCTTCCTTTATTCCTCTCGCCAATCCTTTCTTAATCTCTTCCCAAAAAGTCGGCAATCTATTTGTAGAGGCGTAAGGTCTGCAATGGACCTTATGCCTCTCTAAATGTTCATGGGCGGTGGTAGCGCTTACCATCAGGCGTCCCACCAGCTCCCTTGCCGACTATGACATAAAAACGGAACGGATTGGGCCAGCTCGCACCGGGCAGTACCACACCCCCACAGAAGACCAGCGTGAGATAGTAGCATGCTACTGTGCGTACGGTGAGTGGGGGAGCCGGAGGCCTATTTCCTTCTCCTCGCCTTTCCCAGTCCATTCCTTCTTTCCAGTCGTCAATCCTTTCCCTATCCCTTACTCCTTAAGCGGGCAGCGCATACGCATAGGCACTACTTCTGTTCACGGGCGGCGATGATCACTTACTATCAGGCGAACCACCAGCTCAGTCGCCCGCTATGACATACAAGACATATCAACTTGGTGATGGAATGGTACATTTATTTGTATTTATTTAATTATCCGATTATTACTGCATGTGTGTTAATTCGTGCTCATTTATAAGTCTTTTTATTAATTTATTTATTTTTGGGTTAAGATTTTTATTAATTAACTATCTGTCCCGGCGAACACCGCAACGCCATAGAATGTTGTTTCGACATATTTTCCTTATTGTTCCCACCTTTTAAACCTCCCCTAGACCTCCACGGACATATCGAGACCAAAATAAGATAAATCCGTTCAGCCGATCTCGAGTTTTAGCAAGACTAACGAACAGCAATTGATTTTTATATATAAGATTAATTAATTCATTGTAAACCAGCGCTAGGAGCTTTTATCATACGCTGAATGAAATCGTATTTGGTGACAGTATGACATTTAAAATAGTTTTATTTATGTACTAGCTGCGCCCCGCGGTTTCACCCGCGTAAGTCCGTATCCCGTAGGAATGTCGGGATAAAAAGTTGCCTATATGTTATTCCAGTTGTCCAGCTGTCTACGTAACAAATTTCATTGCAATCGGTTCAGTAGTTTTTGCATGAAAGAGCAACAAACACACACACATCGTTACAAACTTTCGCATTTATAATATTAGTTGGAAGTTGGATATAGTAGGATAGTAGGATTAGTAGGATAGGATTTATTCATGTTATATTTATTTCATATTGTTATAATGTTTATTATAATTGTATTTTTTTGTAACTCTAGCTATGAACCGCGGCGTTTCACGCGCGGTACCCGGCTAAAATAGCCAATGCCCTAACCTAGACTGTAATCTAGCTCTTTATTAAAACACATACAGATACGATAAGCTGCTTTCGCGTGAGATTAATAAACATCCATCCATACATTCATATATACAAATTTTAACGTTAATAATATCAGTAGTTTTTGTATGAAAGAGCAACCAACACACACACATCCTTACAAACTTTCGAATTTATAATATTATAGTAGGAAGTAGGATAGTAGGAATTTTTTTCAATTAAATTCAAGCATGTTATTTCCTATACACATTTTAGTAAGATTTTGAACATTCTATACTATTATTTAATGGTTTCAGATAAACGTTATAGTCACTCTGTCTGTTTGATTCTTCATCATGCTTAAACCACTGAACCGTTTTGGTGCAGTGATAGTTCGAGAAAGAACATAGGATAGAATAGACATCTCGGAAATCCCGGAAACGGGAACTATGCATGGAATACACTGGGGATTTTATGTCTTGAATAGGCGGGCGAAGCCGCGGGCGGTAAGCTAATATTTCAATATAATAACTCAAACATCTAACATACAAACAAACCATTTAATTACAAAACAGCTTGAGAAAGCCACGATATTAACTAGCCTAAAAAAATCATATTCCGACCATCATTTCCAGGCATCAACGAACATACATAAAAACAACTATTCATCATTACCACATATCACCGTGAGAATCATTAATTCATTTTTAAAAAACTTCCAAAGAAAACATTAACAAGTACACAAAATCATTACTAAGTTACCGATTAATCCGTTAATGATATTATTTACAAATACCCTCAATCATCATTAAGTAATGATCACTATTCGCGTATATATAGTCACGAATGTATACGATTTAATCAGTATCAAATTGGCATTCGTACCGCTAACATCTAATAAAAGATCAACAATTCAAATTATGTTTGCAGCGTTGTTTAATATAATATTTAAAAAACAAATTTCGACATTTAGTGAGTGATAGTGTTATGTAATTATTTGGTAAGTCGCAATGTAATTCGTGTGTGTTAATGGCACACTCATTGACAGCATTTATGTTTGTTGAGAGTAACTAACTCAGAAGACACGTGTTTCATTGTCATTGAGTTGCAGTGGTTACTAACTCAGTAGTCACGTACAACACTCTGTCACTGGGTGCGTAATTACTGTCACTGTGTGACTTTTTCATCAGATGGATGTAATTTTTATAAATACTGCCTTAGAGTGGTAGTGATCACTCACTCAGTAGACAAGTTTCATAGTCTGTCACTGGGTATGTGATTACTGTTATTCTGTGGCCATTTCATCGAGATTACATGGTATTATGATTTTATTAGAATATCTTTGTCTATGAGAGGCGGTAGTCACTCACTCAGTAGACATGTTTTATATTCTGTCACTGGGTGTCTGATTATTGTCACTCAGTGACTATTTCATCTGTATGCAACTTAGTATCACATTACGAACATTTTATCAGGGTTTGTCGTGTAACACGACAATGTTAGTTAAATCGTGTTGTTGCATAACAATTTGCGTAAATGTTGACTTGAGGGGTAGTAGTTAGTCACTCTGTGGACATGTGTAATAATCTGTCACTGGGTGTCTGATTATTGTCACTCAGTGACTATTTCATCTGTGTGCAAATCAGTGGCCGCATTACATGCGCAATGTGTTGTGTTAAGTATACATTTATAATTTCAGGATATCAACACTACCAGAAGAGATAACCTGTCAATTGTTGCTTCATCTAACAGCTTGTGCAATAACATATAGCTAAACAAAATACTGTCCTAGAGACGCAGTAGTCTCTCACTCACTGGACATGTGTAAAATTCTGTCACTGGGTGTTTGATTACTGTCACTCGATGACCAACTCAGCCTTTCACACACATAAGATCAGTTAGCTAAGCATTTAGCCACATCATGAGTGTGTATTTAAATATGCTAATGTAGTCTCGGGTCTTAGCAAAATGTGATTTCATATATATTATAAAAACTTTTTTTTTTACAACAACAGATGAATTTGGTTATATATCAAAGAGTCCGAATAACATTAACAAGTTTATTTACTTTTTCTATAAAGTAAATTTAAAACATTACGAAGCCTATTACAGCGCTCACAGCAGCATATACACAATTCGTTATTCGCAAGGAGAAAATATATGCCTGCTTATAATACGTAAGTAGTAAATATTCTAATTAAGTGGTAAAAGTTAAGAAACCGGTTTATACCAGTTACAGTTAAATCTGTTGTCGTTGAGAGGCAGTAGTTACTCACTCAGTAGACATGTGATATATTCTGTCACTGGGTTTGTGATTACTGCCACACTACGGCGATTTGTACTATTTTGCTGTTATTTTGTTAGATTGCAACCGTGTTTTTGAGTAACGGAGTCACTCACTCAGTAGACATGTGATTCTCTGTCACTGGGTGTCTGATTACTGTTACGCAATAAGCAATATCATCTGTGAATTATTTTCTACGATTTTGTATCTGTCTATTTGAATATGAAAACGTACATCCTACTAATCCTACTAATATTATAAATGCGAACGTTTGTAAGGATGTGTGTGTTTGTTGCTCTTTCACGCAAAAACTACTGAACCGATTGCAATGAAATTTTGTAAAAATCCAGTTGTCCAGCTGTTATGCAGACAAAAATATATAGGCAACTTTTTATCCCGATATTCCTACGGGATACGGACTTATGTGGGTGAAACCGCGGAGCAAAGCTAGTATGCTATAAAGAACAGTGCTTAATCACTCATTAGACATGTGTAGTATTCTGTCACTGGGTAATTAATTACTGCCTTTTATGCATAAATCATCTATGCATTGTGATAATGAAGATTTTTACTACCAGAAATAAAATCAATATTGTCTATAAGGTACGGTTGTCAGTCACTCAGTAGACATGTACTTAAATTCTGTCACTGGGTGTTTGAAAACTGCTTTTTAAGACTAAATCAACACTGTACTTGTAAATATTCAGTTTTTTTAAATATTGTATATTTTTTATATTAATCGAATATCATCTGTGTTTTTATGAGGTGGTAGCCACTCACTCAGTAGACATGTGATTTACTCTGTCACTGGGTGTCTGTTTACTGTCACGTGAAGACAATTTCTTCTATGGTAGTTTTTTGATATACAGATTAGGGTGTTTTTTAGTAAGTGTGTGTGTTGGGTGTTATATTTATAACAGTACATAACATTAATCTTTGAGAGGCGGTGGTCATTCACTCAGCAAACATGTTTTATATTCTGTCACTGGGTGTGTGATTACTGTCACTCATTGGTTGATTCATCGGCGCCTGATTAAAAGTAGATATCGTCTTGAACTGAGGGTAGTCACTCACTCAGTTGACATGTATCGCAGTCTGTCACTGGGTGTCTGATTTCTGTCGCTGTCAAGCACTGTCATCTGGGAACTATTTGGTACAGCCTATGAAGCCCTCATCTCGTCAATTTGTTATTAAGAACAGTGATCAATCACTCAGTAGACATGTCTTATATTCTGTCACTGGGTATTTGATTACTGCTTTTTTATGACTAACAGCTCCGTGCATGCACCATAATATATACCACAGTGTGCATAATTTAACACACTCGTGTATACATATATTTAAAATATGTATATATGTATCAGGACCATTTCATCAAAGTTTTTATCGAGTAGCAGTAGTCTCACACTCAGTAGACATGTGATATATTCTGTCACTGGGTTTCTGATTACTGTCACTTGACGACTAATTCATCTGAGTTTTGTAATTTTTTACGTCACTGTTTATTACCAAATCAAAGGGGCTGAATGAAGGATTAGATATATTCTATACTTTATCACACGGTATGATTATTATATAAGGCCCAATCCAAAGAATTTAATGATGTATACTTTCTTGATCATCAATGAGGATCACTTAGAGGCGGTAGTCACTCACTCAGTAGGCATGTATCCAACTCTGTCACTGGGTGTGTTATTACTGTCACTTGTTGACCACTACTTCAGCAGCGTCAATTTTTTTATTATAAATTGACTTTACCGATGTTATAAATTTTATAATTTACCTTTTTCATAATGTGTGGTCTGTATGGAGCAGTAGTTACCCACTCCGTATGACATGTTACAGTTTCTGTCACTGAGTATTTGACGATTGCTTTTTTATGACTTAGTCATTCGCACATATTACGCTATATTACTTTTCATGCTTTAATATTTTAATCATTTTAGTCAGTATTTTCCATGAATTTGTTAGCTATCTACGTACCAAATTTCATTGCAATCGGTTCAGTAGCTTTTTGCGTGAAAGAGCAACAAACACACACACATCCTTACAAACTTTCGCTTTTATAATAATATTATAGTAGGAATGATTTAATAGATGATGAGAAAAATAAGAAACATAAACAATAGTAAAAAATAATGTATAATGCGGCGGCCTTATCACTTTTAGTGATCTATTCCAGGCAACCTTAGGCATTAGATAAATACTAAGCCAACTCACCTTATTGGTGAGGCACTGCTGGAAGTCCACCTTCATGTCGGCGACCGAGACGCGGTCCTGCGGTCGCTTCGGCCCACTCACTGACGTCACCACGGTCGATAGATCCAACTCGACGATCTGGAATGTAGTTGGGTCTTTCTTAGTAAGTGAGTGAGTGAGTGAGTTACTGATGGGTGGGGACTGGTTAGGTCCAACTCGACTGTCTGGAAGTTTGTTTGTGTTATTTTTATTAGGTAAATGTGTGAGTGTGTGAGTGAGTGAGTGAGTGATCGGTGGTGAGTGGATAAAACAACCAACTCGATGATTTGGAAAAATGTGTTTTTTTTTGTGAGTGGGTGAGTAGGTAATGAATGGAAAGTGAATGGGTCCAACTCGACCATCTCGAATGATATTTGAATGAGTGAGTGAGTGAATGAATGAATGAATAACTGAGTGGTCTTGTCCACCTAAGATTTACGAATGTAAAAAAACTAATAATGTACAATTTTTTTTTTTTCAATTTTTCAAGGGGGTTTAACTTTATACAGTCTATAAATGTAACATTATTGATATGATATTGAGTTGTTAGTGAGTTATTGTTAGATAGTTCCGACATACCTCCGAAAACACTGGATCTTGTTCAGGATTCGTGTAGTCCCTGAATTGTTTTGTCGCTTTCAAATACGCTCTAATTATATTTATCTTTTCAGCGGGACGATCTGAAATAAAAACATAAATTATCCTACTAATATTATAAACACGAATATCTGCAAAATCGTATGTATGTTTGTTACTCTGTCACGCGAAAACCACTGAAGAGATTTTGATGATACTTAGTAGTGATATAGCTTACCTGAATAACACATTCAATCTAATATTTTAAAGATGAATTTTTTTTATGTTTGTATTGTTTCTTTGCAAGTTATTGGAGCGATTTAAATTTTTAAAGGTACCACGGACAATTCCGGGGCAAACAGCTAGTAAGAAATAAATATCCTATCTCATATAAAGCTGAGTTTGAGCAGTTTGTTCTCTAATGTATTATGCTTAGATATTATGTCATTTTTTATCGTGTACACAATCTTCATGAATAAATAATTTTAATACTTTCGCTTGGTATGGGTTGCTTGGAAGAAACTGCTATTAAGCAAGCCGACCTTTGCACGTTATATCCTGTTTTTCATATTTAATGTTTTATGAAGAATATTTCCCGTCATTTCATTTTATTATTGTTAGATGATTTCCAACATATAAATGAACTAGCATTTCGCCCCCGGCTCCGCCCGTGGTACATATATAGACTACTAGCTGCACCCGGCAAACGCTGTTCTGCCTTACTCTTATCATTTAGGGGTATGAAAAATAGATGTTGGCCGATTCTCATAGAGACTGGATAAGCAGAAAAAATTTCATCAAAATCGGTCAAGCCGTTTCGGAGGAGTATGGCAACGAAAACTGTGACACGAGAAATATATATAGATGTCACTCAGCGAAGTTGCGCATTCTAATGGTGAAAGAATTTTTAAAATCGGTCCAGCAGTTTTTGAGTTTATGCGTTACAAACAAAGAAACAAACGAAAATACGAAGAATTTGTTCTCTTTATAATATTAGTGTAGTTGAATAAAAATTTCTAAACTTAAAATTGTAGTTGAGTACCACTCACTGAAGGAAAACATCGTGAGGAAACCGGCATGTCCAAGAATCAAAAGTTCGACGACATGTGACATCTGCCAACCCGCACTTGGCCAGTGTGGTGGATTATGGCCTGAACCCTCATAGGAGGCCTGTGTCGTAATAGTGGTAATATGTATGGGCTGATTATGATGATTATGATGATTATGATGATGATGATGATGATGATGATGACGATGATCACTCACTGGTCTGCCCCAAATAGTCCAGCGAGCGCTCGTCCACGGGGAAGTGCGCCACGGTTGCCCCAAACTCGGGGCACATGTTGGCAACCGTCGCCCTGTCAGCAATACTCAACGCCGACACGCCGGGGCCGAAGAACTCGACAAACTTGCCCACAACACCCAGCGAACGGAGGTGCTGGAAGTGATGGGGTTTTTATTAGATTAAGAAATTTTTTTTACTATGTTTATAAAAAAATCATTTATAATTTATATTTTATATTATTTACTTCATTTAGTTCAATGCTGGAACGCACAGATACGATGGATAAGATTAACTCCATTTTATCTCCTTTATCCTTTTTATTACCCTTCCCAGACCTTTACTTTCTTCCCCTTATCAAACCTCTCCTGTATACCTTATATTTTTAAATTAAAAATGGGCGATGATAGCGCTCACCATCAGGCGACCCACCAGCTCCTTTACCGACAACTCACTCCTTCACTCACTCACCCACTCACCTTAGTAATAGTAAGCACTAGATCCGTAGAAGTAACCATAGGGTTCAGCTCTCCAACAAGCTTATATCCGACAACTTTAGGTAATAACATACTGGTAGCTTGGCCTAACATAACTGCCTCTGCTTCGATACCTAGAAATAAAAGAGAAATACTTAAGAAGAGACGAGATGAGAATACTAAAAATCGACTAAAAATCTCACTGTTTCATTCACTCACTCAAAATATTGAAAGAAACAAATAAAGACTCGAGTTTAATTTTAATAATAACTCACTAGATCATTCACTCACGGAAACATTTTGAAGAAATAAATAAATAATTTCCAAAAAATAAATAATTTATAATCAACTTAATAACTCACTCAATCACTAAAAATATTTTAAGAAACAAATGAACAATACTTCATTTACTCACAAGAATATTTAAAGCAACGAACACACTCAAACTCAAGTCGAACATCCACTCAGTAATTCATTCACTCGTTCAAAATCATTCAAAAAATAAATGAAATCAATACTTCATTTACTTACTCAAAACATATTAAGTAACAAATACACTCAAACTCAAGTCGAACATCAATTCATTCGAAATATTGGAAGAAGTAAATTAACACTTTGCTCAAAAATCAAGGAACAACTTTGAGTTGAACTCAGGTTGAACTCAAGTTGAACTCAAGTGGAACTCAAGTTGAACTCAAGTTGGACTCAAATTGGACTCAAGTTGAACTCAAGAGGCACTCACCTCCCGCCCCCCAACCGACGACCCCCAGCCCGTTGATCATAGTTGTGTGACTGTCAGTTCCCACCACCGAGTCTGGATATAGGATATCCTCTGTGAAAACCACGCGTGCTAAGTATTCCAGATTCACCTGAAACACAATTAATGCTATTTATTCACTTGTGTTCCGACCCGGTTTCGCCTGTGGTACTTCCTTGTTCTAGACTCAGTTATGACCCACTTCAAACGGACAGACTGAACTCAAACTGTGTACACTTATCAAGGATCGGTGACAACACAATAATTTCATGAGTTTTTTTATTATCCAAGAGTGTTTTAGAACTATGTTTATTTTAACTATAGTCTTTAATTTAATGAATCAATCTCTATTTAAATCCGTTTAAAATCATGATTGATCTATTATTGTACTTGGATAATGGAGTTGGAGGCCAGTTGGGAGGATTTCCTTCTCCTCACCCTACCCTATCCATTCCTTAACCCTTAAAAACGCATATACAGAGGCACTACCTCTGCTCAGTTCACGAGTGGTGGTGATCGCTTACCATCAGGTGAACCACCAGCTCAGTTGCGGTGGCGTAGCTACCATAGGGCCAGGTGGTGCAGTGCACCAGGGCCCCGGAGCTCAGGGGGCCCTCTCACCTCAGCTTTGAAAGAGGGGAGGAAGGCGGAAAGAGAGGAGGTGGGCCCGATTCTTTCCCTATGCACCAGGGCCCTTGTCCCCCTAGCTACGCCACTGCTCAGTTGCCCGCTGTGACATAAAGAAAATAAAAGAAGATATATTTACCTGATGCACAATCCCAGAACCAGGTGGTACTATCATCATATTGTTAAAAGCTTGCGCTCCCCACTAGAATGAAACACATAATTTTATGAGAAATTTTAAATGGAAAAAATTTGAGCACTCAGCGGGATTCGAACCCGCGAACTCTTTTTGCCAAACCGTAGCAACGCCTAGCCTCTCGGCCACCCGTGATCCTGCCACAGTAATCGAATTTCTTCTACTCTTTCGGTTTCATGTGCCTAAGGGGCACCCCGCGCCATCTATTGAGATGATTAAGAACCATCACAACCAATACGAAACATTATTTCAATGATTGCAAAAAAAAAATCTATTCTTTAAAAATTTATAAAGCATTTCAATTCTATGAAACTAATAAAAATCGTACTAATATACCGGGTAGTCGTTTATCGTAATTGAAATAATACAAACTATCCTATCTTTTAAATAAGATCACACAGCACATGGTGCGCAGATTTGATTGAAATCGGTTGAGTAGTTTTGGAGTATCGCAGACGAACATACAGTACAGTATTTTATATATATGAAGACTAGCTGCGCACCACGGTTTCACCCGCATAAGTCCGCAACCCGTAGGAATATCGGGATAAAAAGTTGCCTATATGTTATTCCAGTTGTCCAGCTGTCTACGTACCAAATTTCATTGCAATCGGTTCAGTAGTTTTTGCGTGAGAGAGCAACAAACACACACACATCCTTACAAACTTTCGCATTTATAATATTAGTAGGATAGTAGGAAGTAGGATTATTAAGAAAATGAACCACGGGACACCAGCTTTTAAAAAAGGTTCACTCAGTCAAAAGTTCTGAGGTAAAAAAGTCAAGAAAAAAAAAACACACTCGAATTAATAACCTCCTCCTTTTTTTGAAGTCGGTTGATAAATGCTCACCTTCAGAAATTGGAATCTCTCCTTATTCCTCTCAAACTCCAGCTCTTGGTTCTTATGTAAAGCATCAGTGCTGAAAAACAACAATATATTATATTCATAACACTTTTTTCTTTTCAAAATATGTGTGTGTGTGTGTGTGTTTGTGAGTGTTCGTGTGTGTGTGTGTGTGTGTGTGTGTGTGTGTGTGTTTGTGTGTGTGTAAATGATTGAATCAATTTTGAATTTGATGTCTTTTGCTTTAAAACGTGAATTGGTTGGGAGTATTCCTGGCTATTTCGCTAGTGGGGTATGGGGCAGATTATATACATCTGTTTGACTGATCGATTTTCTTTATGGACAAGCAGGTGATTAACCTTCTGTGTCCTGCAAGACCGAGACATTTTTTTTTGTGTGCGTCCCGACCAGGAATCGAAACCAGGACCCCTCGATTCTACGCTCGCGCGTTAACCACTGTACCAAGGAGGCGGTCACTCTATGATAAATATCTAATCCAAGATGACGGTCAAGAGTGACCTTCAACACATGTCAGTCTTCCCGTGACCACGCTCGCTGTAAAGTGTTCGAAACGTCGGGTTAATAATATAATGAATAAATCGCGTTTAAAATCCGTTAAAAAGTTTTTAATTTCTAAAGTCCAAGAGTTTTCTGAACTTTTCCTTTCATATACTTCCTACTTACGTTCTGGCGAAATCCACTTGCACGGAATGGTCTATCACCAGGTCAGCTGGACATATGGGGTTGATCTTATCGGGATCGCCACCAAGATCCTTTACGGCATCACGCATGGCTGCAAAGTCTACCACTGCGGGCACTCCGGTTAGATCCTGGAAATGTTTGCTTTGTTTGTTTTATGTTACAGTCAGCAATGGAGCAGGTGGGTCACCTGATGGTAAGCGCTACCACCGCCCGTGGACATTTGGAAAGGTGTAAGGTCCATTGCAGACCGAGCGCCTCTACCTGGATTGCCAACTTCAATTGGAAATGGATTAAGAAAGGATTGACGAGAGGAATTAAGGGAGGGGAATGGAAAGGAAAAGGATATGGGCCTCAGCTCATCTATCACTTAGATTAGAAATACTTATTGCGGTACTAAATGTCAACAATTTTCAATTAAACAACAACAAAAAATTCACGTCAACTAGTGGAAAACCGTCGTAGGTATCGAGTTAAAAAATTCAGTAATATCAAATATCTTTAATTTTTAGTTTTATAGCATTGAAATGCTTTATAAATGAGAAATTTTGAATGGTTGTGATGGTTCTTAATCATCTCAATAGATGTCGTGGGGTGCCCCTTAGGCACATGAAACCGAAAGAGTAGAAGAAATTCGATTACTGTGGCAGGATCACGGGTGGCCGAGAGGCTAGGCGTTGCTACGGTTAGGCAAGAAACGCAGGTTCGAATCCTGCCTCGTGATCAAATTTTTTCTATTCTTTCAAAATTTCTCATCAAATATCTTCTTCGTTTTTGGGACATTAAAGTTTAAAAATCGGGATAGTAAATAGACAAAAGGCTATTAAATATTCAACTACCCACCTGAAGAATGACCCTAGCTGGTTTGAATGCCACCTCCACGTCATCAGATTTCTGGTTGACCTCCCAATTCAGTACATTCTCAACATCCTGCGGTAGTACTTGAAAACCGTCGCAGTTCCTCACACATGACTCCAGGAGAACTCTGATGCTGAATGGCAGACGGTCTGGAATTCATGAATAAAAGCTATCACTATCAAATTCAAGATGGCTGACGGGCGTGAACACAAAATGGTGGTTGTTTTTTTATTTTGATTTAATATCCAACTAAAACGCAAACGTTTGGAAGAATGTATGCATGTGTGTAACTCTTTCACGCAAAAACAGCTGATCGGAAATTGTCTATTGAAATTGTGTAGTCTGGTTTAGCACATATGCTACTTTTACTACCTCATACTATGCGAGTGACGCCGCGGGTTACAGCTTAGTCGGTCCCAGGTTTTGTATAAAATTAAAGGCAAAGTATTTAATTTAATGTGTATTTTCTATACTAATATTATAAAGCTGAAGAGTTTGTTTGTTAGATTGTTTGATTGTTTGTTTGTTTGTTTGAACGCGCTAATCTCCGGAACTACTGGTCCGATTTGAATAATTCTTTTTGTGTTGAATAGTACGTTTATCGAGGAAGGCTATAGGCTATATAACATCACGCTGCAACTATTAGGGGCGAAAAAATAACGAAAAATGTGGACAAAACGGGAAAAATTATTCATTCTTCAGGGCTTCTATTGCGTGCGCTGCGAAAACGGTTCAAGATACGAAAAATATATGTATGAAAGAATTATTCCTCTTAAAATGATCTAAAAATAAGTCCGCGACAGTATATGTCTATCTTTTAAGGTTACCTTATTAGAACCATTTTTAGGGTAATCAAATATGGTCGAATTTAATGCATTATTTGTAAGAGTTGTAACAACGTAATAATATTAATTTTTATCCAAATAAATATGTTATTGATTAAGAGTATTTAATTGTGAACAATATTGTCTTTGAAGTCATTTAATTTCAATGAACACCTTAAAAGATATTACAATTTTAAAATAACACCGACAAAAATCACCCGCGCCGCACGATGTTCAAAACAAAAAATAAATATTATGCCCAAAATAACTACTCCACGCGGACGAAGTCGCGAGCACAGCTAGTTTGTATATATGATACTAAGCAGTAGAAGTGACCGCCTCCTTGGTACATTGGTTAACGCGTGAGCGTAGAACCGAAAGGTCCTGGGTTCAATTCCCGGTGGGGACGCACAAAAAAAAAATGTCTCGGTCTGGCAGGACACATAAGGCTGATCACCTACTTGTCCCTAAAAGAAAATCGATCAGTGAAACAGATGTACATCATCTGCCCCATACCCCACTAGGGGGACACGGGACTTCACTAAGCAGTAGAAGTAGCATATAATATAGCATCTCAATATTAGTAGAATAGACAATAGTAGTTGGGAGTCGTCGATAAGTGACGTCACATCGTTAATGGGAGGGAGGGGGCCAAGAGGCAGGGGAACGGCTTTGTGACGTCACATGTTAATATTTTAAAATTGTACTTAGATTCAATATTTAAAATGAAGACTAACTATCTGTTTAACTTCTTTATATTTTTTTATAAATACACTAGCACACCCGGCCACGCGTTGCTGTGGCTCAGTAATAATTAAAAATATTAAGATTATAAATTATTGGGATCATTAATCGAAGTAAAAACTATCCTGTTGTTTTGGAGCAAATTACACATAAAATGCCAAATTTCATCAAAATCGGTTGAGTTTGTGCAGAGTTCATTGAGAACATACATAAGATCAAAATCCAAGTATGACGTCACGTCACAGAGAGGCGATCTTAACATGTGATAACCTGGGACAAGACCTCTCCTTGTGACATGGTGTCAAAGAGAACCTTATATTCACATGTCGTTATTTATAAATGGCCCCTTTACAACAGTAATAAATAGTAAACACTTAGCATGGGTCGCGGACGTATAGTGTATACTAACCAGCTCCCGTGACCCCTTCATTAAAGTTCGTCGGAACACAGTGGGGTTTTAGTCGGTACGAATCCTACTATTATCCTACTATACTACTGGTCCTACTAATACTAATATTATAAATGTGAAAGTTTGTAAGGATGTGTGTGTCTGTTGCTCTTTCACGCAAAAACTACAGAACCGATAGCAATGAAATTTGGTACGTAAACAGCTGGACAACTGGAATAACGTATAGGCAACTTTTTATCCCGATATTCCAACGGAATACGGACTTACGCGGGTGAAACCGCGGGGCGCAGCTAGCCCGACATAATCCACGGCTCCTTTCCGCAGGGGCCGTGGGTATCTATTTAAGATTTCCACTATAAAGAAAAGACTTACCATACTTCTCTCCAAGAGCAACAACATCGTAATATTTATATGACTTTCCATTGATCTCCAATGTCTTCAATAGCTTGTTGTATGGGTTGTTTGGAACTGAAAATAGAAAAAATATACTATTAAAATACTTTTTTCGTGGTTTATAGAATAGCGGCATATTAACTCAGACTCGAACATTTATTCAATCAACTAGAATTCTTATAGAAGCACTTTTGAATCGTCATATTACACAGTTATAACATTAACCACTGGTTCGGAAGGCAGTTTCTACAAAAAAGAGCCGGCAACAAACTCTGTACTTGGTCTTTTAAAATAATATTTTATTTACAATCGAGCCTACAAGTCTAATAATCATTTTATGAGAAGTTTTAATAAATTTTTTTTATCACGGGGTCGGACTAGCACCCGCCTCATTTGTCAAACCTTGACAACACTAAGCCGGTCTCGGTCACCCGAGATCCCGCCTGAAACATCGAATTTCTTCTACTCTTTCGGTTTCATGTACCTTAGGGTCATCCTAAAAATATATCATTAATGAAGCACTAGCTTATGCCCGCGGCTTCGCACTCATTAAATTCGTAATAGTTTAATGGATGTTACTATACATATATACTTTCCTCTTGTATCCAAAATCCCATCAAAATCTGTTGCATCATTTTAAAGATCTAAGCATACAGACACAGTCAGCGGTTGTTTCATACTATATAGTAATTTGAATAACTAAAAAGTAATTTTAGATTAACCTAAATTTCTTATTACATTCTTAGAAATTCCAACGTCACCTGCTTTGCATCTGCTAAGAGGATATCACTGTATGTGTGCTTTTAAAGTGAAACTCGAACATTTATTGATTCAATTAGACTTTTTACAGAAGCACTTCTGTATCCTCATATCACAGTTGTAACATAAACTTAGAAAATATAATAACTACATACAAAAACTGAAGCATTTTTTTATTCAACTAGTCTTTGTATAAAAGCATTTAGCAACAGGACCAAAGGAGCTAGAATTCATGGCAACAGTGATACAATCAACCAATCACTTCTATATATAATATGTATAATATTATAAATGCAAAAGTAACTCTGTCTGTCTGTTACGCTTTCACGCCTAAACCACTGAACCGATTCTGATGAAATTCGGTATGAAGATAGAACGGAACTTGAGAAAGGCCAAAGGATAATTTTTATCGATTCGATTCTTTCACACCTAAACCACTTAACCAATTTTGACAAATAGTCTAGACCTTGGGAAAAACTATAGGCTACTTACTCCTTACCATGTCGCGCGATATAACCGAATACCACGCGGGTGAAGCCGCGGGCGGAAAGCTAGTCCTACTATATTTAATATATTTAATATCCTACTAATATTATAAATGCGAAAGTTTGTAAGGATTTGTATGTGTTTGTTGCTCTTTCACGCAAAAACTACTGAACCGATTGCAATGAAATTTAGCACGTAGACAGCTGGAATAACATATAGGCAATTTTTTATCCCGATATTCCTACAGGATACAGACTTCTGCGGGTGAAACCGCGGGGCGCAGCTAGCATTGTATAAATCAGACCACTCAGTAAAAATTATAAGTAACAAACACAGAAAACATGCAATTGAATTGATAACTATCACTTTTTTAAGTCGGTTGAAAAAAAATCAGAAGAATGTATAATATGGTTCAGGTTATATGGTAATTTGATAATGTATTGAAATAAACCTAAAGCATAAATGTTCACATTTGATATGATAGATAAATATCACAAAGATTAAAAAAGAAGGCTATACAGGCAAACATTTAGATTTCTTGCATAATGATTCTTTATCATATGAACTCGAACTAGCTGCGCCCCGCGGTTTCACCTGCGTAAGTCCGTACCCCTTAAGAATATCGGGATAAAAAGTTGCCTATATGTTATTCCAGTTGTCCAGCTGTATACGTACCAAATTTCAATGCAATCGGTTGAATAGTTGTATGTTTTAGGGAAAGAGCAACATACACACACACATTCATACAAACTTTCGCATTTATAATATTAGTAGGATTAGTAGGAAGTAGGATAGTGATTAATTTTTTCAATACAATCAATAGATTTTTGGTAAATCATGTATTCTTATTTCTGTGCTATAACATTTATGGATGTGTGTGTGTGGCATTGTGTAGCAACACAAAAGCCAGAGACTGTTGATTCTATGTGTGTGTGCATCATTTTAGTTCTTAGAGTCTCTTATTTTAATTCACTAAATAAGTTTATTTCTAATACAAATGCAATGAGTTTCATAATTTAAAATATTGTATAATAAATGTATAATCAATCACTTTCCTTATCTTGGTGCTACTGTAACATTCAATAACTATAAAACATCTTTATCTGTGCAATTTTTTTTTTACATAAAATTAGATCAGGGTCTTATCAATAGTTATCAATGAGCAATAAAATAGACTGCTTTACAAAAACAAGTGTAATAGACAAGAAATTTAGAATTTCGTACAAAAGTAATTTACATTTTTATGCATTAATTTACGAAATAAATTTGAATATTAAAGCCGACTTTGACCTCCAATACACGGATTCGTAATTGATAGCGTACCTTAGAGTTTAAAGGTTAATTAGACATTAAATTCATAGTACCTACATAGTAATGCAGAAAATAAACATCTTCAATATCATTTGATAGGTTAAGTGCGATAACTATATAGTATTCGATAAACAAAAGTCATGAGATTCTTCTCGCGAAATGATAAGATAATTTAAGAAAAATAATTTATATAGGAAACTATGAAATGGAATGTTGATAGAATGATAACAGATAGTACTGTTCGAAATTTAAAAATTAAAAAACATACGCACCCGCCATGACTCCGTACTGAAAAGTCACGTATGATTTAGGGATCGTTTCACACTAAACTTAAAGTTTTCAACGTATCGTAAATTCTGAACGTGCGTCGTGGGATTTATTCACGCAACTGTCAAGAAAATCTGATAAATGTTCACAATTCACTGCGTATGACAGCTCACCGAATTTATGACGTCATTGACAGCGGCATTGACGTTTACCCACATTTCTGTGAAAAAATTGTAGAAAACACTACGAAAGTACACAAACTATAAAAAAAAATTACTTTTATAGCCTCCATAGTGTTAAAACATGTTTTTAAAAGAAAGAAACTTATTAACGTCTTCAACCGACTTCTAAAAAAGGAGGATATTGTCAAATCGATAGTATATTTTTGTGGATTAATCGATTTTGATAATTCTTTTTTTATTTGAACGCTGCCTTCAGGTGCCTTTTCATATTTAAATGGGCAATAAAATTCGTCATACTATTTATAAATAATATAATTCCTATGCATCTTTACGAACTTTCTATAGCTTTTCTTGTTTATTACGAAACTAGTAATTCATACAGTGCGCTCATCTTTGGAAGATTGGCAATCATTAGGGCTATTTCAATTTATTCAATCATTTATTTTTAGAATAGAATAGAATATAGTTTATTTCACGAAACAAAGTACACAACACGAAAAATAGATTAGATAGAATTTTAAAACGTAGCTTCTTATTGTCGCACTGACAACTGACAAATTTCATATTATAACTGACATAAAAGTGAAGTTTTAAAAAAATCCGTTGTGTTTTTATTGTTTTCGTGTTTTTTACGCATTTTACGTATTTTAATTATTATTTTAAGTGCAAAAATGGCCTCATTCGATTTAAACGCAATAAGTTCGGCATTAAATGACCCGGGAAGAACTGTGAGTGGTGTAGATTTTTCTGGAAGGTCTTTAAAATTGGATACCGAACAAGATGGTTTGTTGTTTATCTGCTTATTTCTACACTTATTATTAGACTTAGATACATGTACAGTCATATATCTTGGTGTAGATGCATATTACTGAATAATTTCTTAATAACCAAAGGCGGGAATCTGTATTTAACACATAACCTCAAATTCATGAATGCTAACAATTTGTATACGTCTGAAAGTAAAAATGTTATACATAATATCGTTGTACTATTTAATAATCAGACTTCTCAGTTTGTCTACATCTATGTTAACATTAAACTAGTCGCTTCTAGGACAAGTTCACTTGCCAAGCCATGTTATAATAATAAAAGGATCAGATTAACGCGTTTTTTTATTGTACTAGCGCTCCGCATTTGTTTTTCCCGTAGTACGTACTTATCCAAACACTCGGGCATACTTGCCGAACTATATAGTACTATATAGCAAGCGAACTATATAGCCTAATATATTATATGAAGAAATTTTGAAAGTGGTCTAGTATTTCCTGAAATAAGCGCATTCAAATAAACAAGAAGTGTGGAGATATATGTAAATCTAATACACATTTATAAACTACACAGTCACATTTACTCTCAATGCTTCTGTATATGTTTCTGTGAATATCTCAAATTAGCTGCGCCCCGCGGTTTCACCCGCGTAAGTCCGTATCCCATAGGAATATTGTGATAAAAAGTTGCCTATGTGTTATTCCACTTAACCAGTTGCCCACGTAAAAAATTTAATTGCTATCGATTCAGTAGTTTTTGCGTGAAATAGCAAAAAACACACAAACATCCTTACAAACTTTCGCATTTATAATATTAGTAGGATTAAATATGTTTATGATTGCTATGATATGTGATGTTAATTAATATGAAAGACTTCAAGCAAGTTCATAAAAATTTAAGAGGTCAATTCAACTGTTGTTTTTTAGGTTTATTACTTCAACAACTTTGTTGTTTAAGTTTTAGTTTTATAGCATTGAAATGCTTTATAAATGAGAAATTTTGAAAGAATAGAAAAAAATTGATCACGAGGCTAGGATCGGTCAGGCAAGAAACGCGGGTTCGAATCCCGCCTAGTGCTAAAATTTTTTCTGTTCTCTCAAAATTTCTCAACTTTGTTGTTGTGAGGTTGAAATGTTCTTCTATTAGATATAAAGGTATACAGGTTCTTCTATAGAAAAAGTTTTTGAAGAATAGAAGAATAGAAGAAGAAATATTTCATTACCAGGTGGCATTTGAACCCGTGTCACCATAGCAATGTCTAGCCTCTCAGCCACCTGTGATCCCGTCTCAGCACTTGCATATTTCTTCTACTGGCACATTTTTCTCAATTTGTTTTCTATTCTTTAAAAATTTCTCATTTATAAAGCATTGCAATAATGCCCTAAATATTAAGATTCTTCTTTAATTTCATAGCTGGTACGTTCCACGTTGACCCAAGTGAATTAGGTCTAAATCTCACCATTTCAGAGCAGTTTAGTTTTTATATATTTGATAACCGTTATATGTGCTGTTTACCCTTGCTTTACTTGTGGTACATATGTAGCCTAGGTCACTTAGTGAAGTTGCAGCTTTCTAATGGTCTAAGAATTTTTGTAATTGGTTCAAAAGTTTTTGCCTGATAACGTTATAAACATACTAAAATACAAAAATTTATCTTTATGTAGATTCTCAGTATAGTTGTTTAAAGTGCATCAATAGTAGACATGTTTTCTTAACGCTACAACAAAACGCATATTTCACTTCTAGTAACATAATTGACTTCCAGCGAAACCCATCATCGACGCGATCAACGCGTGCCCCGACCTCCAGTACCTCACGCTGACTGGGAACACGCTTGGCGTCGCCGCGGCGAAGGCGATAGCGAAGGCGCTCGAGAACCGTCCCGAGTTGAAGACGGCGAGGTTCTCGGATATGTTCACGGGGAGGATGAAGACGGAGATACCGCCGGCTTTGGTAAGTATGTCGCCTGATGGTAAGCGATCACCACCGTGAACAGGGCAGAGTGTTCCTCTGCCCTGTTCCCTCGTCAACCCCTCCTTTTATGGGTTAAAGGAGGGATTGACGGCGGGAAGAAGGAATGGATTGTGATGGACGAGGAGAGGGAAATGGACCTCCGACTTCCCCACTCACCGAAGGAAATACAGTAACATGCTGCTAATTCACACCGGTCTACTTTGTGGGTGTGGTACTTCCCCACTGCGAGCTGGCCCAATTCGTGCCGAAACATGCTCGACTATCACATACGAATATTATATATATATATATATATATATGTTTCAGAGCGCTCTGGGAGACGGTATGATACAAGCGGGCGCGCGCCTCACGTCGCTGGACTTGAGCGACAACGCGTTCGGCCCGATCGGAGTGGAGGGGCTCGCGAAACTGTTGCAGAGCGATGTTTGCTCGCAGTTGCAGGTGAATATGGTTTATCACACTAGTCACACTGTCATACTAGTCTACTCTCTAGTCTCTCTACTCTCTCTAACCACTCTAGCCACTCTAGCCACACTAGTCACTCTAGTCACTCTGGCCACTCTAGCCACTCTAGCCATTCTAGTCACACTGTCATACTAATCTACTCTCTAGTCTCTCTAGACTCTAGTCTCTCTACTCTTTCTAGCCACTCTAATCACACTAGCCATTCTAGCCACTCTAGCCACTCTAGCCACTCTATTCACTCTAGCCTCTCTAGCAACTCTAGCCACTCTAGTCACTCTAGTCACTCTAGCCGCTCTAGTAACTAGACACTCTAGTAACTAGACACTCTAGTCACTCTAGCCACTCTAGCCACTCTAGTCACTAGACACTCTAGTCACTCTAGCCACTCTAGTCACTCTAGCCACTCTAGACACTCTGTTCACTCTAGCCACTCTAGACACTCTAGCAACTCTGGTCACTAGACACTCTAGCCAAACTAGCCACTCTAGCCACTCTAGTCACTCTAGTCACTGTGGTCACTCCAGACACTCTAGCCACTCTAGACACTCTAGCCACTCTAGCCACTCTGGCCACTCTAGACACTCTAGCTACTCTAGCCACTCTGGCCACTCTAGTCACTCTAGCAACTCTAGTCACTAGACACTGTAGCCACTCTAGTCACTCTGGTCACTCTAGCCACTCTAGACACTCTAGCCACTCTGGCCACTCTAGTCACTCTAGCAACTCTAGTCACACAAGTCATACTAGTCACACTAGGTAGTATTATTAATGTGAAAGTTGGTTTGTTTGGATGTTTATGCGTCAATCACGCAGAATCTACGTTCAGTAGATTATAGGATTTTGATGAAATTTGGTATACAGACAGGGTATGAGCTGACATGGGTGATAGGATACTTTTTATCCCGATTAAAGGCTCTCTTGGGATAAAACAGGAATCTTGATATCTGGGCGGAGTCGGGACCGGCGTCTCTAGTATGTTATAATTAATGGGACTGCGTGAGCGTGGTTTTAAATGTTTGTACACCATACTAGCTGCGCCCCGCGGTTTCATCCGCTTAAGTCCGTATCCCGTAGGAATATCGGAATAAAAAGTTGCCTTTATGTTATTCCAGTTGTCCAGCTGTCTACGTACCAAATTTCATTGCAATCCGTTCAGTAGTTTTTGCGTGAAAGAGCAACAAACTCACACACATCCTTACAAACTTTCGCATTTATAATATTAGTAGGATAGTAGGAAGTAGGATTAGTTAGGTTAATTTAGGATATTACGCTGTTTACGTAAAAAATACAAAATCTTCGATATTTTCTTTTTTACAGTCTCCCCGTGACCATGCTCGCTGTAATGTGTTCGACACGGTCGGGTTAATAATATCGATATATAATATATATAACACAAAGGTGACACACTGACTGACTGACTGACATAGTAATGTATCAACGCACAGCCCAAACCACTGGACGGATCGGGTTGAAATTTGGCATGCAGATAGATTTAATTATTAGTTTTATAGCATTGATTTCAATGCTATAAAACTAAAAATATAAATGAGAAAATTTTGAAATAATAGAAATATAAATTTGATCACGAGGCAGGATTCGAACCTACGTTTCTTGCCTAACCGTAGCAACGTTGCAACGTTCAAAATTTCCCATGCAGATAGATGTTATGACGTAGGCATCCGCTAAGAAAGGAATTTGATAAATTCCACCCCCAAGGGGATATAATGGGGGATGAAAAAAACTTTCAAAAAATTTTGTTGTACAAATGTACAACCAAAATTTGCTATAACCGCACGAGCGTAGCTGCCAGCAACAGCTAATAATGATTGAATCGCGTTTAAAATCCGTTAAAAAATCTATCTAATTTCTAATTATGATCTTTCATAATTTCAGGAGCTGCGTCTCAACAACAACGGTTTAGGTATAACGGGTGGACGGTTGCTGGCCAAAGCCCTATCGGCCAGTCCAAAGAAACTGAAGATATTCATAGCCGGCAGGAATAGATTGGAGAATGATGGAGCTACTGCGTTGGCTGGTGTATTTCAGGTACTGGTTTTTTTTCACGGAGACATTTGATCACAGTTCTAGGTGATGTTAAGTAGAGGTGATGTAGGTGATGACAAGATGAAAAAGAATTACAAAAAACTCGGTTCACCCCATAAAAGGTTGAGAAAAACATATAAATATAGTCCAATTGGTTACCTCCTCTTTTTGGTGGTTGGTTGAAAAGAAAAGGAAATTTTTATGTTAGTTCTTATGAGAAGATTAAGTACGCCAATGACTTCAAGCAAAGCTAAGGTGAATATAAGAAGTCTAATTGAATATCTATACTAATATTATAAAGCTGAAGAGTTTTTTTTTTTTGTTGGTTTAACGCACTAATCTCAGGAACGGCTGGGCCGATTCGAAAAATTCTCACATTGTTAGATAGCCCATTTATTGCGGAGAGCTATGGGCTTTATGTACCACGGGCGGAGCGCTGGTTGCATAAATAAATGTGTGTGATTTTGAGTTTTTCTCAGGTAAGCTGATTTTTCACTTTTTTCATTACAGAGCATGGGCACACTAGAAGAAATTGCCATGCCGCAGAACGGCATATACCACGCCGGCATATCTGCCCTCAGCGAGGCGTTCAAGCAGAACCCGCGACTGGCTTGTTTGAACCTCAACGATAACACCATCGGGCCAAAGGGGGCTGCCGCGATAGCTATGGCCCTGCCTAAGTGAGTGACTTGAAAGAAAGAAAGAAAGAAAAAATTTATTTGGCGACACGAAACACATAAACACAGATGAAATAAAAAATAATAAAACAATAATAATAAAAACAAAAGTAAATAATACAGTGCATCCTCGATATAACAAATCGGAAGGGGACAAATAAATATTCGTTATATCAAGTGATTCGTTGAACTGAGGTTCGTTATGTTGAGGTTAGGTTGGTCTAAAATTCGTTATAAAGAGGTAAAAAAATCACATACTATGATTTTAAGAATCATTACATTGGTTGCACTTATATAAAGGTTTTGGGTTGACGAAATTCGTTAATTAGAGGTAATTATACTTTAACTTTTTGATAGTTAAAAATTCGTTATAAAGAGTTTGTTCGCAAAAAATGTTCGTATTGTAAAGGGATATTTTACATTGGAACAGCGCTATCATCATCAGCCCATATATGTTCCCACTGCTGGGACACAGGCCTCCTATGAGGGTTCAGGCCATAATCCACCACGCTGGCCAAGTGCGGGTTGGCAGATGTCACATGTCGTCGAACTTTTAATTCTTGGACATGCCGGTTTCCTCACGATGTTTTCCTTCACCGTTTTTAAGCAGTGGTGATGTTCCACATGCGCAGATAAATTGAAAAATCAATTTATTTCCTGCACGCTCGCCCGGTCTCGAACCCCGACTTATCGATTTTGAAGTCCAAGGTTCTCACCACTGAGCCACCACTGCTTAGTAAAGCAAGCAAGTGTAAGCAGTGGTGGCTCAGCGGTGAGGACTTCGGACTTCAAAATCGATAAGTCGGGGTTCGAGACCGGGCGAGCGCGCAGGAAATAAATTGATTTTTCAATTTATCTGCGCATGTAGATAACATCACCACTGCTTCAACGGTGAAGGAAAACATCGTGAGGAAACCGGCATGTCCAAGAATTAAAAGTTCGACGGCATGTGACATCTGCCAACCCGCACTTGGCCAGCGTGGTGGATTATGGCCTGAACCCTCATAGGAGGCCTGAGTCCCAGCAGTGGGAACATATATGGGCTGATGATGATGATGATGATGATGATGATTTTACATTGACTCTTATGGACAATTCAAGGGGATTACGAAGAATTTATTAAATCGAGGAAATCGTTATATTGAGGTACGTTATATTAAGGTTGCACTGTTTTTTTTTTTTTATGTCACAGTGGGCAACTGAGCTGGTGGTTCGCCTGATGGTAAGCGATCACCACCGCCCGTGAACATTCGCAAAGGTAAGGCCTCTGCGAATGCGCTGCCCGCTTTTTTGGGATAAGGGAAAAGGAATGGATTAACAACTGGAAAGAAGGAATGGACTGGGATGGGTGAGGAAAAGGAAACGGGCCTCCGGCTCCCCCACTCACCGTACGAAACACAGTGGCATGCCACTATTTCACGCTGGTTTTCTGTGGGGGTGTGGTACTTCCCCGGTGCGAGCTGGCCCAATTCGTGCCGAAGCGTGCTCGACTCCCACAATAATGCATCCCACAGTAATGTAATAGCAAAAAAAAAGTACAACATTAGCGCGTCCCACAGTACCGCCAAAGAGGATCTAGTTCAGCTTGTGCCAGTGCCAATCAAACTTGTTTGCTAAGTGAACTAAGAAAGTTAGGAAACTTGAAGTTTTTAATAATAGACACTAAAAAAAAAATGTTTGCAAATTACTTGAAAATATGAAATTTTTTAAAGATAGTAAAACTGTTTATTTGATGAATCGTTGTAACTTATAAATAGACAAAAAAAAACCATAAGTAATACATTTTTTTTAAACGCTATATACGCTATAATTTGAGTAAAATATATAGATAAAATATGAAAATATAGCGTTAAATCAGTGTCTTTAGCCTATCAATGAAACATATATATGAACTAGCCGACGCGGCAAACGCTGTTCTGCCTGACTCTGATCATTTAGGGGGATGAAAAATAGATGTTGGCCGATTCTCATAGATCCGGTATCTATGAGAATCGCAAAAAATTTCATCAGAATCGGTCAAGCCGTATCGGAGATGTATGGCAACGAAAACTGTGACACGAGAATTTTATATATTAGATATAATATAAAGAAAGAGGTTTTATTAAAATTTATAATATAACTAGCTGCACCCGGCAAACGCTGTTCTGCCTTACTCTTATCATTTAGGGGTATGAAAAATAGATGTTGGCCGATTCTCAGACCTACCCAATATGCTTACCAAATTTCAGAGGAATCGGTCAAGCCGTTTCGGAGGAGTATGGCAACGAAAACTGTGACACGAGAATTTTATATATATAGATTTGTTTAAATGCATGATTGTACTAATTTTAAAATATATTATTTCATAGTATTTTTTTCGTGTTTGATTTTACGCCAGTATTATACATTAAGAAATTAAAAACTTTTTAACGGATTTTATACGCGATTTATTCATTATCGGAGAACGTCTCCCCGTGACCACGCTCGCTGTAAAGTGTTCGAAACGTCGGGTTAATAATATAATGAATAAATCGCGTTTTAAATCCGTTAAAAAGTTTTTAATTTCTTAATATATTATTTCATTTTATGTTAATTTGTTAAATCACAAATACCATTCACCGAACATGAGTAAAACACATGTTTTTTCGCATATTTGCCGCAGATTGAAGAATTTGAAATCCATCAATTTCGGCGACTGTTTGTTGAAGAGCAAAGGTGCGAGCGCGCTCGCGCGAGGCCTGAAGGATCATTGCGTGCAGCTGGAGGTGAGTGTGTGTGTGCGTATGTGCGTGCGTGCGTGTGTGCGTGCGTGCGCGTGTGCGTGCGTGCGTGTGTGCGTGCGTGCGTGCGTGTGCGTGCGTGCGCGCGCCTGTGTGTGTGTGTGTGTGTGTAGAAACATCTGCACTGATACCGCATACCACACATACCACACTTATACAAACATACAAACTATACATACTAATAAAAAGCTGTCCTTATATCATACTAGCTGCGCCCCGCGGTTTCACCCGCGACAGTCCATGTAACTACGTACGTACCAAATTTCATTGCAATCGACAACTGGAATAACATATAGGCAACTTATCCCGATATTCCTACGGGATACGGACGTATGCGGGTGAAACCGCGGAGCGCAGCTAGTTTATAATAATAGTGAGATGTGATTTCAGTCATTGGACCTGAGTCACAACGAAATCGGCAGCGGCGCGTGCATGGAGCTGGTCGACGCGCTGAGCTCGCTGCCGGACTGCGCGGAGCGGCTCAGCCGGGTGGTGCTCGCTGGTGAGTCGGTTGTTTCGTTCATTAGTTCGTTCGTTCATTGATTCGTTCTTTCGTTAGTTCGTTAGTTTATATGTTCGTTAGTTCGTTAGTTTATATGTTCGTTAGTTCGTTAGTTTATAAGTTCGTTTGTTTATTAGTTCTTTCGTTTAGAAATTAAAAACCAGAAAATACTAGTTCTTTCGTTCCTTAGTATGTTTATTAATGTCGTAACGAACCAACTTTATTTATTCGTTCGTTCATTGGTTCGTTCGGTCGTTCTGTAGAAGCCTTCTGTTAGGATAACAATAGACAGACATATAAAAATAGTTATACATTCTCACACACACACACATTTATAGGCCGGTATCCTTTTTCTTACCCTTTCTAGTCCTTTGCTTTATTCCTACAATCAATCCTGTCTTAATCCCTTTCCAATTTGAAGTCGGCAATCCGTTTGTAAAGGCGTAAGGTGTCCAATCGACCTTACGCCTCTCCAAATATCCCACCAGCTCCATTACCGACGATGATATAAAAAAAAAGATAGTTTGTCTTCGTGTTGTACTAGGCCGTGCAGTACATACATATTTAATATATAAAATTCTCGTGTCACAGTTTTCGTTGCCATACTCTTTCGAAACGGCTTGACCGATTTTGATGAAATTTTTTATGCTTATCCGGTATCTATGAGAATCGGCCCAACATCTATTTTTCATACCCCTAAATGATAAGAGTAAGGCAGAACAGCGTTTGCCGGGTGCAGCTAGTATTCATATATATAAATAGGTATATAATATTATGTATGTCTGTTTTCATTTAATTGCAGGTAACAGTTTAGGCGGTGCGGCGAATAAGAAAACAATAAAGGACAAACTCGGCCCGTCGGCTGAGCTAAGCGATGGGGAGGGGAGCGAAGAGGAGTGTGAGTTCTCTTTTATTTTTTATTTTAATAACATTACATTAAAAAAAATCCCCCCGAACGCATTTTATCATTCTATCCATTCTTTATTCGAACCTGGCAAGGGAACGCTGGAACATGCTTCCTGAGTCTGTGTTCCCAGACGGGTATAATCTGGGGATCTTCAAAAGTAGAGTGAACAGGTACCTCCTAGGGAAGCGCGCTCCATCTTGGACTACATCTACGCTTACCAGCAGGTGAGGTGGTAGTTCAGCGCTTCCCTATCACACAATAAAAAAAAACATTTGAATTGTCGGCCATGTTGAATTAGTAATTTAACTTATTGTATAGAATTTGACTTGTCATACCTTCTCATATCCATATTGGGGGAGTTATGAAATAACACTAACTTTATTTATTTATTTACCATTAAAAAACTTAATAAAATTACACTATAAAGAATTGGCGGTCTTCACGCTATATAGCAGTTTCTTCCAGACAACCAGACGTACAGAGAGAAATTGGATAGTGAAGAGGAATAGGACTTTCTTTTTATCTGCGTTTGGGATCGCCAGGATTCAATTTTTGTTGTCTTTTTAGTTTTTTTATTATATCTATCTTCTAGATGACATATTATGGCTATGGTTTTATTTGCAATAAAACACCAGATCAAATCATTCATTCAGTTGAACTAATCATTCGTTCTATTGAAGCAAACTGTCAATATGGCATTAGCAACCGACTTCAAAAAAGAAGGAGGCTATCAATTCCAGTGGTTTGTCTTTGTCGCCCCACAACTTTTTACTGGGTGAACCAATATTTATGATCCATATTTTATTTGAGAGCTTGTGCCTAACGTGTGATCCAATTTAAATTCGTTCTAATTCTGACAATTTGAAAGTGGTTCAGTTTCTTATTACTATAATTATATAATTATGTGTTAGTTTTTAATTAACTATTAATTCATTAATCTGACATGACAAATGACATGGTAAATGTTAAAACTGTGTTATGACGATTCAAACGTGCTTCTTAAAAGAAGTCTCATTGATTGAATAAATGTTTGAATTTGATTAACTGCCTTTCAAAATCAGAATGTCCCCCCCCCCCCCATACAAAAAAAATTTTTTTTTCAATATTTTTTTTTTGTTTTTTCTTGCCAAAACAGTCGTGTCGGACTCCGACGAGGACGGCACCGACGAATCGGACGGGGACAACTCGGAGGACAGCGCCACGGAGGACGCGCGGCACATGGACCCCGCGGGGGACGTCGTCCGTGACCTGGCACTAGACAGTTCCGGTGAGGTGAACGTGTCGGAGCCCCTTTCCTCTTTCCTTTTCCTCTCCCTTCCCAGTCCGTTCCATCTTTCCGGTTGTCAAACCTTTTCGTATCCCTTTCCCCTTGAAAGCGTCTGCGTCTGTCCATGGGCGGAGGTGATCGCTTACCATCAAGCGAACTATCAGTTCAGTTCCCCGCTAAGAAATAAAAATAATAAAAAAATGTGGCCCCCTGTGAGGGGAGGGCGTGTTGTTACCCTGTGAGAGGGGACAACATGGGGGGTAACTTGTAGGGTTTGTGGGTACACTGGGGAGGAGGTGTGATTACCCTGTGAGAGAACATGTAGTTACCCTACGGGACATATGTTTTTAGGAAAGGAGGGGTGTAAGGGGGCGAGGGAGATGTTTATCCTTTTTTTGTTGAAGTCGGTCGATAAGAACAGATGTCACATTTCTTCTTTTAAATTGGATGTTGAAGAATCATACTTAATTTATTAGATTTTAGTATGTTGTTACATAATATTATAAAGTGGATTTTACGATATACGTTATGTGTATTTTTAATCGACGTGCCTAATAACGAAAGAAGGTTCTCAATTACGCTGTTCGTTGTGGCCAAAAACAAGAAAAGGCTCTCAATTAGACTGTTTGTTGTGGCCAAAAACAAAAGAAGGTTCTCAATTAGACTGTTTATTGTGGCCAAAAACAAGAAGGTTCTCAATTAGACTGTTCGTTGTGGCCAAAAACAAAAGAAGGTTCTCAATTAGTTTGTTCTGGCCAAAAACAAAAGAAGGTTCTTAATTAGACTGTTTGTTGTGGCCAAAAACAAAAGAAGGTTCTCAATTAGACTGTTTGTTGTTGCCAAAAATAAAAGAAGGTTCTCAATTAGACTGTTTGTTGTTGCCAAAAATAAAAGAAGGTTCTCAATAACACCGTTTTTTTTTTTGCTTTGTTAATTCATACTTCTCTGGATTTTCAACCGATTGACAATGCCATGCCTTTTAGCGCGTACAACATTTGTAGACAGGCATACAACGCGGTTTTTTATTTTCAAGTCGGTTAATACGTTTTTTTTTGTTTTTGCTTAACAGGAGTAGAAGAAGTGGAATCGGATGTGGGTAGATTCTTAAAAGAGCCGACAGTGGAGAATCTAAATAAACTAGGGCCGGATGCGGCGAAACTCATAGATGTACATTTTCAGGTATTTATATGTTTTTTTTTTATAATTAGATATTTTTTTTTTATGGAATAGAAGTATAACTTGTATTATGCACTCGCTGTGCGGCCCGGCGTCGCCCGTGGTACATATATAGTCTATGTCACTCGGTGATGTTGCAGCTTTCTAATGGTGAAAGGATTTTTGAAATCGCTTCAGCCGTTTTTGCGTGAAAACTTGAAAACAGAAAAATGCAATATACATGTATTGTTATTAGCTGTGTCCCGCGGTTTTACCCACGTAGTACCTAGTAGATGTTATATAGCCTAAAGCCTTCCTCGGTTAATGGGCTATCTAGCACTGAAAGAATTTTTCAAAGAGCACCTACAGTTCCTGATGTTAGAGCCTTCAGTCGACCAAACAAACCCTTCCGTTTAAAATATATTACCGTTCACTACCGTTCGTATATGATATTTTCTTTTTGTTATTCAAAAAATTACACAAATTTTCTAAAAAGCCCATCTAAAATCATTACAACGCTACTAAATAAAATGCCTCCTTCCAGTCTATACACGACCAGGAGAGCCTCATACAGGCGTACGTGGAAGCGCTCTGCTGCGTGTCCGGCCTGTCCCGCGAGAGCCCCGCAGCGGGCCGCGTGGCCCGCGACCTGTACCCCCTGCTGGTGGGGCGCGCCAAGCAGCAGTGGCTGCTGGCTAACACCGTGCTCGCGGCTTTACAGTTAATTAAGGTGAGTAGAAGCATAAAAAATAACAAAAAATAACAAAAAATAACAAAAAATCCAAAAAAAAATAATGACATCCCATGCTAGTGGGACGCTTTAATTTACAGTAAAACACAGAAATAAAAAAAATCCAAAAAGTATGCTTTTCTGACAGATTCGACCATTGACTCTTTCTCCGAAAAAAAATGACTAAATAACTACATAGTGTAAAACAAAATCGTCTTTTCTGTCTGTTTCTATCTCCCTGTGTGTGCTAAAATCTTTAAACAGATGGAAATGGGCCTTTGATTGAGTTTTTTAATGGATGGAGTGATTCAATAGAGAGGTTTATGGATAGAGGTTTACTGAGTTTCTTTATAGATAGAGTGATTCAAGAGAGAAGTTTATTTATATAATAATATAATGTGCGAAGCCGCAGGCAAAAATTTATCCTACTATTTAATATTTTTAATATTATAAATGCAAAGGTTTGTAAGGATGTGTGTGCGTTTGTTGCTCTTTCACGCAAAGACTACTGAACCGATTGCAATGAAATTTGGTATGTAGACAGGTGGAGAACTGCAATAATATATAGGCAACTTTTAGGCGACTTAGGCGGGTGAAACCGCGGGGCGCAGCTAGTCATAAATAAAGAGATATTTTTTTTATTTTTTTTTCTTGCAGTCTGAAAACAAAAACTACAAGATCCGGTGGAGCGTACCGCCGTGCTACAGCGTGCTCGCGTCGCAAATAGACGCTACGTACTTCCCCGCGGCGTTGCGTGACACTTTGCGATTTTTTATAAGTAGCAAGTTGGAGGTGTTGGCGCCGGAGGTCAAAGCGGCGGTTGAAATGTACCCTAATTTATATACTTGAATAAAATTTTTAAGGAATTTGTGTTTTATTTGTGGGTTTTTTTATCTGTAATTTTGTGGGTTAACAACCATATGTTATCTTCTCGTTATAAAGTATGACCTACCTTCCTTAGCGTGCCCTTAAATATCTGTTAAAGATTTTTAATATCACAGCGGCTGGGCTGCAGGATATTTATTCATACATAGGTGAAATTTGAAAAATCCTTAGTCACGAGGCTTATTTCAATTAAATTATATCTGTATCATCAGATTTTTAAATGATGAATATTGAATTAATTTCCAGGAATAATAATTAAAACCGTCGTTTTAAAAAGACACCTATAGTAAACTTTTCATGTGTATTCTTTGTACCTATATACGTATTAGGTTTACAAATATTATTTGATATTGGTAAAATATTTTCAAAAGTATAATCTAATATCAATTACTATGTCTTTTCTATCTAGAATCATAGAATGTATATGAACGCACCTGTGTTCATTTGATTTTGACAGGTTAAGTTTGACAACTGTTTATTATCTACATAAATATACAAAAACATAACCTAACAATTTAAAATGAATGTAAAATTTCGATTCATTGTTCAGTGTACATAAATCTACTACAGATAATTGTAAATTTATATAATTATTTATTGTATATTGAACTAAAATAAGATGTAAGTACTATTACTTTAGATTTATTTATTGACTGAATGCGAAGAAGTTGTCGAAGTTTCTCTCATGTTCTGATTGCGTTATTAACCTAACAAAAATAAAATTTATCGTTAAAAGCAAACAATATTATGTCTTTCATTTCTTAGTTAAATATTCTATACAAGTAAATCAATTCTCTGTCTGTAGCTTCACCCTAACAAAGGAGGATATAGTAAGCTATATTGTTTCAGATAACAATGGGCGCTCTAAAAATCCAGTTGCACTTTGGTGGTGGTGCAGAATTGCTATTCGATAAAATAAAGAAGAGGGAAGTTGAGTTGCCAGCACTAAAGAAGTATTTGCCAGATTGTCAGAGTGAAAAATGGAGAATACGGGAGCTCTTAGTATGGTTAAGGGATAATTTATTGAAGGAGAGACCTGAATTATTCCTTCAGGTGATTAGAAATGTGTAGATTTTAAAAATAAGTTTGAATTAGAAGATGTAGATGTGATGTGTAGGTCATATATTGGTATAGGGAGATTCATCATCATCACTCCATACATGTTCCCACTGCTGGGACACAGCCCTCCTATAAGGGTTCAGGCCATAATCCAACACGCTGACACAGAAGACTGGTGTGACATAGTAGCATGGTACCATGTTTTTTCATCCTTCTCAGCCCATTCCTACTTTCCAGTTGTCAATCCTTTCCTTACCCCTTTCTCCTTAAAATTGGGCAACACATATACAGAGGCACTACTCTGTTCTATTCACGGGGCAGTGGTGATCGCTTACCATCAGGCGAACCACCAGCTCAATTGCTTGCTGTGACATAAAAAGGGAGGGATTAAGATTTATTATTTACTAGACGCTCGTCCCGGCTCCGCCCGGATATCAAGATTCCTGTTGTATCCCAAGGGAGCTTTTAATCGGGATATAAAGTATCCTATCACCCAAGTCAGCTCATATGTAAACCGAATTTCATCAAGATCCGTTTAGGAATTTCAGCGTGATTGACGGACAAACATCCAAACAAATAAAATCCAACATTTATAATATAAGTATCATTTACAGGGTGAGTCGGTAAGACCTGGTATATTGGTGTTAATAAACGACGCGGATTGGGAGCTCCACGGCGAACTCGATTACGAAATAGAGGAAAATGATGTTATAATGTTTATATCGACACTACATGGCGGTTGAATAAATGTCTTTTATTTATTTGCGTTTTATTTGAGTGATTTTCGTGTTTGAATGAAATAAATTATTGATATATGGATATCAATAACGTTACGATATCGTGGGTAGTAATTGATCGCAAATTTGTTTTTTAGTTTTATAGCATTGAAATGCTTTATAAATGAGAAATTTTGAAAGAATAGAAAAAAATTGGCAAATATCAATATCTATCTATAATACTAAAAATCTAATTTAACAAAGACCGCTTTCCATCGATACAATATTATTATTTTTTTTTTTTTATTTTATTTTATTAAGGCTCATTAGCAATTGTACACCGATACATTAACATGAGATGATACAAAAAATTATATGTATATATGTCATAATGTACACAATAAAAAATGAGCACAGCATGTACAAAATTCTTTCAAAATTTCTAATTTATAAAGCATTTCAATGCTATAAAACTAAAAATTAAATTTAACAAAGGCCGCGTTCCATCGATACAATATTGTAATCATTGAAATAATGTTTCGTATTGGTTGTGATGGTTCTTAATCATCTCAATAGATGGCGTGGGGTGCCCCTTAGGCACATGAAACCGAAAGAATAGAAGAAATTCGATTACTGTGGCAGGATCACGGGTGGCCGAGAGGCTAGGCGTTGCTACGGTTAGGCAAGATACGCAGGTTCGAATCCTGCCTCGTGATCAAATTTTTTCTATTCTTTCAAAATTTCTAGTTGGTACATAATTATACACTGACAAGGTTGATCATATTCAGCGTCTTTTTAAATTTCCTGATTGTGTCAAAATGTTAATCTAATGTTTGGTTTATAAATCCATTATATTTTTTACATATTCGTGGTATGGGGGAGAAGGAACCCAACGTAGTCCTCATGACTGGCACCGATAATAGTGGGACCGGTTTCATAGGGAATTTACTAGGTGTGCGGAAGCCTATCAAGGAAAGCAATTGATATAATAGCATGGCAGTCTATACGATTTCGAAGTAATTTGTATATAAATAAAATGTCTAAATTGTCGCGTCTTTTTTCTAATGATATCATTTTGAAATATTCCAAAAGTGAAGAGTATGAAATCACTTTCTTACTCATGTTTGGTTGTGATGGTTCTTAATCATCTCAATAGATGGCGCGGGTTGCCCCTTAGGCACATGAAACCGAAAGAGTAGAAGAGATAAGATTACTGTGGGGTCACGGGTGGCCGAGAGGCTAGGCGTTGCTAAGGTTCGGTAAAATGACGCGGGTTCGAATACCGCTGAGTGATCGCAAATTGTCATTATTTCTATAGCAGTCTAGAAATTATAGACTTAACGGAATTTATATGTGATTTCTTCATTACTAGCGGTCCGCCCCGGCTTCATACGTGGTACATATATAGCCTGTAGCCTTCCTCAATAAATGGGCTATCTAACACTGAAATAACTTTTCAAATAGCACCAGCAGTTCCTGAGATTAGTGCGTTCAAACAAACTCTTCAGCTTTATAATATTAGTATAGGTGTTATTTATATTTTATATTTACGTTTCGAGAATTTTCAATCTTTCCGTGACCATGTTCGTTTTATTGTTCAAAATGTCGGTTTAAATAGTAAATTGATAAATCGCATTTAAAACCCCTTAAAAAGTCCTTAATTTCTACTCGCGTATATATCATCATCATCAACCCATATATGTTCCCACTGCTGGGACGTAGGCCTTCTATGAGCGTAAAATTTCACACCTAAATAACATCCAAATTTGATGCTGTGGATTAATCGTAAAAGCGTACTAAACAGACAGACTGTGGAGGAAGGATAGTGGGATTCCTCTATCGACTCTTTCGATAGAGGAATCCCACTATCCTTCACCAGTCTTCACGTTTAGCCGGCCGATAAAGAATTTTTGGAAAGTTGTATATAAGGTCTATACCGAGAACATTTCGCTTGTGCGATACAGAAATATGTCGCTACACGACGTCCAGAACGATATTTATGTCGAAGGCATAATTTCATTAATTTCAATAAAACAGAATGCTTCGTACTAATATTATAAATGCAAAAGTTTGTAAGGATGTATGTCTTTGTTGCTCTTTCACGCAAAAACTACTGGACCGATTGCAATGAAATTTGTTACGTAGATTGCTGGACAACTGGAATAACATATAGGTAACTTTTAATCCCGATATTCCTACGGGATATAGACTTACGCGGGTGAAACTGCGGGGCGCAGCTAGTAACATATAACTGTAATGTTATGCCAGTAAAAATACAATATAGTCAGAAACATATACTGGTTGCATCAGCGACAGATGCGAGTTTAATCTAATCATTACGAGATTTTAAAACCAATTTACTGCAAATTGGTTAAAACATTTCAAACATTGGATAAGTGGATTAAAGAAGCGAGGGGTGGCTTTATATAGCGTCGAATGATCTGGTAGAATGGAAAAAATACGTGAAGATTTAGAGGTTATGTTTTAATCTACTGGAAGAAGACTGATTTTATTTTATGTGGTAATCGGTACTAATTGGGCCAACTCGCACCGGGGAACCACACCCCCATAGAAGACCCGCATGCAAATAGCATACATAGCATATGTTGAGTTTCGCATACTGTTGTGTGATTGGGTTGCCGGAGGCCCATATCCTTTTCCTTACCCTTCCCAGTTCTTTACGATATTTCTCTCGTCAATCCTTTCTTAATCGTTTTCCAATTTTCAGTCGGCATTTGTAGTAGTACCATTCGTAAGGTCAATTGCAGACCTTACGCCTCTACAACTGGGCGGTGGTAGCGCTTACCATCACCAGCCACCAGCGCCATAGCCGCCGATGGTATAAAAAAAAAACAAAAAAACTATGAATTAAATCTCTCCGTTTAACGGGGATGATAATCGAGTCTAAAGGAGTTGGTTACGTACAAAAGTTAGTTGGGGCTGGGATGTCATAGCAGTAACTGCTTTACTTTTAACTGAACACCGATTTATATATAAATAACAAATTTGAGAAACAAAATAGAAAACAACTAATCATAAGAAAGATTTATATTATCCGTCATTATAAAGTCCACGTGAAGTCGCAGGCACCAACTAGTCTATTCATTAAATAGTGCATTAATTCCCACCAATTTTAAAACACTCCGAATTAATCATAGAAATGCATACACGATGTATTTCAAAACAAATGATTTGGAAGGGCGCATGCATCAGCGGGGCGCCATGTTTTTTTTGATTTAAAATACGCACACCCCAAAATTGATGTAGTAATGTAATCGGTGGTATTAAGATTCAATTCTGTGGAAAGTACAGTTGTGTGGAAAAGTGGCCACTTGTTTTCGTGAACAGAAACGTGAAGAATGTTTAAGCTGTAGCTTTGAGAGCTATCCAAGATTTTCTTTTATTCGCGTTTTGGAATCGTCAGTTAACAAGCAATTAAACTTTGAGTACTTAAATTACTTAACTTTAAGTTAAAGGACCTGATCCTTTGCTTGGTCTGTCATAAAAAAGTAATGTACTTATTTCATTTTAAGTTAACATCAAGTGGCCCATGTGCTTCTTTGCTTGGTCTGTCATAAAAAAGTAGTTTTTGAAGTTTTGAAGAAGACGCATCTCTCTATTTACTCTTTTTGCATCGTATTATTTGTCTTTTGACATAAGTTTTTTCCTCCTTTTCAAATAGATGTGCTAAAAATAATAGACTCACATTTGTTTATTACAAGGTCTTCAATGTCGGAGCGCCGATAAATAACACAACATTCCTTCAAATTAGCACCTTGTTTCGGGACTGTAATGTTCAAAGTCGTTCATTAAATCGCTCGTATCGCTCATTAAAAAACTATGCCAAATACATGCGAAGGCAGTTTTACTTGGACAGTAAATCTATATAAGAGACCAATACGTTTATTGTACGTCAATGGCTTTTTCCGTAAATTTGTTAGAAATTTGTAGTTAAATTGAATGAATTTCATGCATTAAATATATGGATTTCCTAGTAGGTTATTTATATTTTGAGAATAATTTTGGAAAATATATATAGTCTACTAGCTGCGCCCCTCGGTTTCACCCGCGTAAGTCTGTATCCCGTAGACATAGCGGGATAAAAAGTTGCCTATATGTTAGTCCAGTTGTCCAGCTGTCTACGTACAAAATGTCATTGTAATCGGTTCAGTACTTTTTGCGTGAAAGAGCAACAAACCCACACACATCCTTACAAACTTTCGCATTTATAATATTAGTAGGATTTAATATTAAAATATTACTACAGTAGTTAAATATTTTATAATACATTGTCTCCGCGACTGTACTCATCATACAAGGGTAGGGCGCCTCGACATATTGTGAAGTGACTGACATTTGCGACTGGTCTAATTAAATGATATGACATTTTTGACTTGATGCTACGTGACGTCATCAAATGTCAGATTAGGTACAGATAAAAAAACTGAATAACAAAAAAATATATATATTTGAGAGTTTGTAAATTAGATAGACTACAATTCTGATGCTAGCTTATGACCGCGGCTTCGCACGCGTTAAATTCGGAATTTTCTAATAGATAATTTTAGAAATATAAACCTATCTCTTGAATCACTCTCTATTAAAAAAACCCTATCTAAATTTGTTACATAATTTTAAAGATCAAAGCATACAGACACACAGACGGGGGAAAACTACTTTGTTTTATACTATGTAGTGATATATATGTAAGTGACTCTATCTAACATAAAGAAAGATTTGTATGAATGTATGTTTGTAATGTTTCACACAAAAACTGCTGGAGCGAACGCTGCTTCTTTACTGAATACTATTGGTTATAATATTAACCACGGCCGAAGTTAGGGCTAACCGCTAGTCATAATTAATTGTCGAATACAGGCTTTATCGCGACCACAAGAAGAGAAGAAGAAGAGAAGAAGAAGAGAAGAAGAAGAGAAGAAATTCCTTTGTATCACTATAATGATATACATTATACGTTAAATAAACATACATTAAAAGAGGAACTATACCTAGTCTTGCCATAAATATTGTAATAAAGAAAAAAGAAAATTGTTAACTGCAAATAACATTTATTAC
>NW_024045140.1:688078-715494 GCF_012273895.1 Zerene cesonia
CTTCTCTGAAGAAACTGTCTCCCGAACCGGTGGTAAATGTTAAAACTGTGTTATTACGATTCAAAAATGCTTCTAGAAGAAGTCTTATTGAATAAAAAAAATTAGTTTTTTTGATAACTACAGGGTACGAGAGTCAAAGATGTTGAAGAGGTCAAATATTGAGTCCTTGATTTTCGTATTAATTCATATCTTTAACTATATTATAAACTAGTTGTTACCCGCAGCGTCACGCGTCGTACCTGGTTAAAAGGCGATAGCCTATGTGCTAATTCAGACTATAACAAACCTTTAATTTTTATTTTTTTTTAGCATTGAAATGCTTTATAAATGAGAAATTTTTATATAATATACCTTTGCACCAAATTTCATTCAGATAAGTTGTTTCACATGAAAGAATAATGAACATCCATACATCCATTCATCCATCAATACTTAATAACTGTAATAGGATGCGTAAGTGTGTCTCTTTGTTTGTTTTTCTTTCACGTCGCAACGAAGCGATTTAATTAAACGATTTTTGTAACTTCAGATAGTCAGGCTAGAGGGTGATGTAGGCTACTGTTTACAAAAATATATTTTAAACACGTTTTAAAGCTAATTCTATCCTACTAATATTATAAATGCGAAAGTTTGTAAGGATGTGTGTGTTTGTTGCTCTTTCACGCAAAAACTACTGAACCGATTGCAATGAAATTTGGCACGTAGACAGCTGGGCAATTGGAATAACATATAGGCAACTTTTTATCCCGATATTCCTAGGGGATACGGACTTACGCGGGTAAAACCTCGGGGCGCAGCTAATTATTTATATGTCCAAATCATTATACTTTAGTATATTGGAGTGGTCGTTTCGATTCGCAGTCATCAATATTGATAAAAAATAACTTTTTAGTAACATTAAATCTAATTGTAATGAAAATCGATCAGTAAAACAAATGTTATATCTGCCCCATACCCCACAAAGGGGCACTTTACTTACGCCCGTAATTGGTTTTATAAAAGATATATGAATTATTGGTTTTAAGAGCCAGTATTCCTCTCTACCGTTTCTTAAAAGTCCTATATATTTTAGAACAATGTTCAATCAGCTACAGTCGCCTATCTAGATAGGAATGCCCAAAAATCGATATTTAAGGCTATCAAACGCACACAACCCATCAATAGCAACACCTCAAATAAACTAATACATTTAAATTGTAAAAACAATGAAAATAAATAAAAATTAATATGGTTTCCATGTTCCATGCTTAGGCTTTCAAGGGATGCTCTATCCTGTTCCTTTGTATGGTCAAAATGTGTTGTCTCGCTCGCACAATCGCTGAGTTGAATATTGAACGTGCGTCGCTACCGGGGTGGGTTGTAGTGATGGGTAAAGTTCATCGACCGTCGATGGATTCGTCTTTAAATATCGATGATTTTTATGATTATTTGCTATTATAGTTGATCATGATTTTGTGTGTGAATTTTAAAACGTGTTATATATTGATGAAATATGAAGTGTTTTGTAATTCGAATGTTTTCATAGGGTTGTTTCTCTTGTTGGCAAATGACAAGATAAGTTGACATCAACGCCCATAACATTTGCTATATTTGATATATGGCCTACTAGCTGCGCCCCGCGATGTCACCCGCGTAAGTCCGTATCCCGTAGGAATATTGGGATAAAAAGTTGCTTATATGTGATATCAGTTGTCCAGCTATCTACGTACCAAATTTCATTGCAACCAGTTCAGTACTTTTTGCGTGAAAAAGTAACAAACACACACACATCCTTACAAACTTTCGCATTTATAATATTAGTAGTGTAGGATAGGATAAGGATAATAGGATGCAAATGTGTCCAATTCTAAATAAGGAAATAATTAGAATTATCTTAAAAAGGAAGGAACTAAGAAATGTGAACAAAATGATACTGGCCTCTATTGATAATGAGTTTTGTAAAAATTGTTTCCTTTCGAAGTCTTCGAAACCCATATTCTATATAACTACTAGCTGCACCCGGCAAACGCTGTTCTGCCTTACTCTTATCATTTAAGGGTATGAAAAATAGATGTTGGCCGATTTTTATAGATACCGGATAAGCACAAAAAATCTCATCAAAATCGGTCCAGCCGTTTCGGAGGAGGAGAGGAGCCGTTTCAACGGAAACTGTGACACGAGAATTTTATTTGTTAGATATTTCCACCAATTTGCAGAGTAAATATTGTTTGATACGTTGTTATTTGTTTGTATCTGTTTATATGAAATAAAGTATATAAATATATTTATAAATAGACAGAGATGATTAAAAATATATCTATTTATAGCATTAAAACAGCTTTTAATTGAATGCACTCGTTACAAACCCATTTCAATTCGAACCATCCACACCCAGAGTGGACTCTAAAAAAATTATCGTGAAAATTATCGATAACACACCCCCAGTCACCTCACTATCGGGAAATGAGGCATCTTTAGTACCAGGGGTCGCTCTACGCCGAACGGACGTAGCTGAAAATGTGCTGGATTGTACAAAAAACACATTTCTTCACACTCATCCAATAAAAACTGTGAACACCAAGTGTATAGTGATATTTAGTGACGAGTTAGTGCGTTAAGTGCGACGCCCTAAGTGTAAAGTGAAACGGTGAGTTATATAATGGATAAATAATTACTCAGGAACAGCGATTGCGGGTTATCTCATTAATGAATTATTTGTTTTACACTATTGGAATCATGATCGTTTCATTAAACCACAAACGAACTGTAAGTTACTTACATTTAATCGACTTCGCAAAATATGGTTCTCAATGTGACTGTTTCTTTATTTGTAAGCTTTAACTGGGCGAGCCGGTTTCGATGGTTCTCAATATATTTGAAAGCTGGTGCCTCCCGGGTGGTTCCGTTTCAAATTCGGTCTAGTTCTTTCAAGTTGAATACAGTATAGTTCAAACGTTAATAATCTTTTGTATGTATATACTAGCGTAAGTCCGTATCCCGTAAGAATATCGGGATAGAAAGTTGCCTATGTGCTATTCCAGTTTTCCAGCTATCTACGTACCAAATTTCATTGCAATAGGTTTAGTAGTTTTTGCGTGAAAGAGTAACGGACATACACATCCACATACATCCATCCTCACAAACTTTCGCATTTATAATTCGTGTAGGATATATGTGAATCAAATAATAAATATTTGTTTACATTTAATTAACATGTAGGTTTTTTCTAGGATTATGTTAATAACTAAATTTAATTTATACCTACGTATGAATGTATGTTTGGATGATAACTTGATGGATTAATGAAAACTTACAATTATTATTAGAAAAAACTTTTTAATGTCAATGTAATCCTACTAATCCTACTAATATTATAAATGCGAAAGTTTGTGTGTTTGTTGCTATTTCACGCAAAAACTACTGAACTGATTGCAATGAAATTTGGTACGTAGATAGCTGGAAAACTGGAATAGCACATAGGCACTTTCTATCCCGATATTCTTACGGGATACAGACTTACGCGGGTGAAACCGCGAGGCGCAGCTAGTTTGATATAAACCTAATATTAGATACGATAAAAATAAGATATTTCGATAATAATGAAGATGTTTAAATTACACCATCACGTCGAAACTTATCAATTTTGTATGTCATAGCGGGCAACTGAGCTGGTGGTTCGCCTGATGGTAAGCGATCACCACCGCCCGTGAACAGAGCAGAGGTTGCGAATGGGTTGTTTTTAATGAATAGGGGATAAGGGAAAGATTGTTAAACTTAGCATAGATCAAACACAACTTAACTTAACTAGGTAATAATAAAAAATGTAAAACGTTGTTAAGTATTTACGTATGTTTGTAGGAGAAATCAATAATTTAGTATTCTGGGAGATTTCGTGAAGCTACTTTGGATAAGTGACATACATAGCTACATACTAGCTTGTCGCCCGCGGCTTCGCTCGTGTAGTTAAAGAATATATACACAGCCGGTAAACTTACCAGCATGGGATACCCGGGATATATATTATCCTACATCCGATAACTGGTCTTAAACTATCTTTATACAAAATTTGACCGAAATCGCTTCTGTTGTTAAGGCGTGAAGAACGATGAAGACGGAGACGTCTGTCTTTGACATACTATACTATATCCTACTAATATTATAAATGCGAAAGTTTGTAAGGATGTGTGTGTGTTTGTTGCTCTCTCACGCAAAAACTACACAACCGATTGCAATGAAATTTGGTACGTAGACAGCTGGACAACTGGAATAACATATAGGCAACTTTTTATCCCGATATTCCTACGGGATACGGACTTAAGCTGGTGAAACCGCGGGGCGCAGTTAGTAGGCTATATACCACAAGCTAGGCCGGGGCGAGCTAGTATACCAATAATTATTACACATGCAAGTACTAAAATCGTTTATACGTTAACACCAAATGCTATAAAAAGCCACTTTGAACACGAAATATACAATTCAATGTCTAAAGATCCGAGAAGAGATTTAAGAAGGTAGTAAAAGGAATGCACGGTACAAAAATATTTGTAATTAAAAGAGACAACGACAGTTCAAGGTGTAGGTGATTCTCTGTGAAATCACTACATAGTATATAAGAGAGTCGCTGTATGTCTCTATGTGCCTATGTATGCTTATATCTTTAAAACTACGCAACGGATTTTGATAGGGGTTTTTTTAAATAGATAGAGTGAGTCAAGGGGAAGGTTTTTATGTATTATATCTTTTCAATCTACCCCGAATATAAAGCGTGCGAAGCCGCAAAAAATTAAAAAATGTGTAGTTAAAAACACGCTTTAATGACAGAATCAACTTATTACATTATAATATATTAGGTTGCCTGGCAAAGATACGTTAAGCAATAAGGCCGCCTCTTGTACAAACGATGTCTTTTTCTGTTTATTGTATTCTTGTTGTTTCTAAGTTTGTGCAATAAAGCATTATAAATAAATAAATATTACTATTAGACTCCATCTAGAAGCACTTTCGAATCGTCATAACACAGTTATAACATTTACCACCCGTTCGGAAAGCAGTTTCTTCAGAGAAGAGCCGGCAAGAAACTCTGTCTCACTTGCTCTTATACAGAGTAGATGTAAGGAATTTATTGAACCCTGGCTTCCTAATTAAGATAATAGGATAACCTCACGAAATTATTGTATCACCGATCCTTGATAAGTGTACAGAGTTTGGGTTCAATCTGTCCGTGTGAAGTGGGTCAAAATCGAGTCTAAACGAGTCGGGTACATACAAACATACAGGTGAAGCTGATATAAACGTGTTAAAAAACACCATAATCATTTGCTCTTGGGAAAAACATACCGTCTGTATGTATACTACAGAAAATATAAATATAATAGAAGAGACAAGTTCAACACAAAAACTATTCATGGCGATCTTCGCCGCGACGAGAAAAGAGATCTTAATGAGTGTCCATTTCTATTTTTATTTATTTATTTCAGTTGTTTTTACATAAAGGGCTAATTAACATCAAAATAAAACCTAATTAGTTCATAAATTAAAGGCTTTTAAACGGAATTTAAACGCGATTTATTCATTATATTTCCGACGTTTCGTACATTTTACAGCGAGCGTGGTCACTGGGAGACTGATATATATGAATAATATAATAAATAAATCGCGTTTAAAATCTATATAAAAGTATTTAATTTCTAAATGTATAATACTTGCGTAAAATCAAACACAAGAAAATAATAATTAGTTGTTCGCCCCGGCTTCACCCGAGCTACATTTATAGCCTATGTCACTCAGTGAAGTTTCAGCTTTCTAACGGTGAAAGTATTGTGCAAATCGGTCCATCGGTTTTTGCGTGAAAACGTTACAAACATACAAACATTTCCTCTTCATAATATTAACGTAGACAAGGGCTTTAAAAAGAAAAAATGGCGTCGAAGCGAATAAATAACATTGCGTGAGCAAGTTACGTTAAGTGAGGTGATATTTCGAATATAAATCTAGGCTTAATTGGATCTCTAGACATGAGACCTAGATGTGAATAGTCGAGGGGCAAAATAAAGAACTTGTTTGTATGATTTATTTATTATAGGTTGTATTTTGAGGTTATGAAGAAATTTTTTTATAGTTACATAACTAGTTGTTGCCTGCAGCTTCGTTCGAGTGGATCTAATAAATTTTCATGGCACAAACATTCATCCTCTATTTTATCCCCTTGGGGATGGAATTTATCAAAATCCTTTCTTAGCGGGTGCCTACGTCATAACATCTATCCGCATACCAAATTTCAGCCCGATCCGTCCAGTGGTTTGGGCTGTGCGTCGATAAATCTATATATATGATGAAATCTATATTATATAGTATGCTATGTCACTCAGTCAGACAGTCACCTTTTAGTATACTAGCTGTTCACCCCGGCTTCGCCCGAAGCACATTTCCGGGGTATGAAGTATCCTAGAGCTCTCGGGAATTATGTAGCTTTTTTTGGTGAAAGATATTTCTAAATCGGACCAGTAGTTTCGGAGCTTAAGGGTACAAACAAACAAAAAAACTTTTTCTCTTTATCATATTAGTATCACTACTTAGTATAAAACAAAGTCGCTTTCACTGTCCCTATGTATGTTAAATCTTTAAAACTACGCAACGGATTTTGATGGGGTTTTTCTAATAGATGGATTCATTCAAGAGGATGGTTTATTTGTATAATAACATCTTTTATCTACTCCGAATTAACGCGTGCGAAGCCGCGGGTAAAAGCTAGTAGATATATATACAGATATCCAAATCTTTTCAGTACTGAGGTGATGTGCTTCAGATATACAGAGTGGCGTCAATGGTTTGATTTTTCATGAGTTACTGCTTTTATTATATTCTGTGTTTGTATGCGATCATTGTTGTTGCTTTCTTTCTTTATATATTCAACTAGTGATCCGCCCCCGTTTAAATTTTGAGTATTTTATTATATGCTTTACATATAAACCTTAAACCTTCCTCTTTAACCACTCTAACTATAAAAAAAATCCCATCAAAATCCGTTATGTAGTTTTAAAGATTTAAGCATACATAGGGACACAAGGACAGAGAAAGCGACTTTGTTGTATACTATGTAGTAATTATAAATAAAGATTCTATTAATAAGAAAGAATAAAAGGAAAAGTATTTATTGTAAAAAATATTATACTAAAATGCTTCATTAAAATATAAAAAAAGCGTGTAAAAGACTTTACTATCAAATAAATCGTTACAATCCGTTAAAAGGCAAATTTCTAAATGAAAAGCTTTCTCAAAACAGTGCGCCCGAAGCCGGGGCGTGGCTATAGTTTAGTTAAAACAAACCATTATATATTCACTTAAGACCCAATTCCCAGTGGGCCCATCCCTCTATGCGCCCTTCTAATAATAATTTTTACCCCAAAATTGAATTTAGGTAATGGCCCCTTGGCTATATTTTGGTTTCAGTTGGGACAGGGGGTTTTATAGATAAATACTAGCTGTGACCTGTGGTTTCGCTCACGTCATGATGTTATATAGTCTATAGCGTTCGTTAATAAATGAGCTACCTAACACTGAATGAGTTTTTCAAATCGTACCAGTCGTTCCTGAGATAAACGTGTTCAACCAAACAAACCAACTTCTCAGCTTTATAATATTAGTATATTAGTATAGTGCAGATTTTTAAAAATTCATTCTCACTAGTAAGTCTTATAATACGAGCTTTTTCCCGCGGCTTCGCATTAGTTTCGGAGTTGTTTAAAAGATGTGATTATACATATAATCCTTTCTCTTGAATCAGAAAGAAAGAAAGAAAGAAATTTTTTATTTATCACCACCACATTTACAGTTAAATTAAAATTAAAATTAAAAAGTGTACTTATGACTAAACGGTGTGGTGCTAAAAAGGGTAACTACTCAGCGTGTGCTACGCGTTATGCGCAGCGCTGATTTTCAGTAGCCCCTTGTTGGAGTGCCAGTCAGAAGAAACATATATATAAATCAGTCTATCTATTAAAAAAAACCCCATCAAAATCCGTTGTGTAGTTTTAAAGATCTAAGCATACATACATACAGACGCGGGAATATAAACATTTTTGACAGCAAATTAAAAATAATAAAATCGAACTGAATTCTAAACGACATCGCCGCCATTTTAAATAGTTCCCGCCAAATTGGCTTGTGCGTTCACCCGTAACTAGTTGCGATTCAAATCGCGCCCTGTGATTGATATAATGCGAAATTTTATTTGAACACTAGCTGTAACCCGCGGTTTCACCCGCGTAAGTCCTTATCCCGTAGGAATATCGGGATATAAAGTTGCCTATATGTATTCCAGTTGTCCAGCTGTCCATGTACCAAATTTCATTGCAATCGGTTCAGTTTTTGCGTGAAAGAGCAACAAACACACATTCTTACAAACTTTCGTATTTATAATATTAGTAGTAAACCTTATATATAACATGACGTGTATTTTAATGTTTGATTCTATTCTGTTAATAAAATTAAATTGTTTCATTGTATATGTTGAAAGAAGTCGAGCACGCTTCGGCACGAATTGTGCCAGCTCGCACCGGGGAAGTACCACACCCCCACAGGAGACCGGCTTGAGATATTAGCCTGCTACCGTGTCGTATGGTGAGTCCTTTTCCTCACCCTTCCCAGTCCATTCCTTCTTTCCCATCATCAATATTTTCCCTATATACCCTTTAAAGCGGGCAGCGCATACACAGAGGCACTAGCTCTGCTCAGCTCACGTGCGGTGGTGATCGCTTACCATCAGGCGAACCACCAGCTCAGTTGCCTGCTGCGACATAAAAAACAATTCAATCTATCAACAAATATTTAACCCACTTGAATTAAAACAATAAGTCATGAAAAATCGTTAGGTTTTATACGTAAAACATATCTAGAACTAACCTATAATCGGTCTAGACCGTTGACAGAGCTATTTCCATACATTACAGTGGGGACATGCGAGTTGGAAGCCTATTATTTTCATTCAATAAGCACAGCGATAAATGTCCATGCAAGTCATAAATTATAGCCTCTACTTGGGTTTTAAGTTCTATAATTTTATGGTTAAACCGAATTAAAAATTGTAATAAACTTTCCTCTTTTATTTTTTACTAGCTGCGACGAATCCGCGGGAATAGCATGTATTTTATATAGCTCATGTTTTAGTCTGATGAATAAGCTATATTATTGTAAAGTTTTATTAGGATTCATTGAGTAGTTGTTAAGTGAAATAGTAAAAAACATACATCCATCCACTTACAAACTTTCGCGTTTATAATAGATATTATATAAGACTAGACTAGACTAGATATCTAGTTTTATCCCATGGAACATTTATTCGGGATAAAAAGTATCCTATCACCCAAGTCAGCATACCCTGACTGTATACCAAATTTCATTAAAATCCGTTCAGTTGCAGCGTGATTGACGGATAAACATCCAAACAAACACACTTTCACATTTACAATTAGCGTGAAGTGTGTAGAATAAAATACACTTACGTTCACCCTTTTTCAAAGTAGGTTAAAGCGTGTTTAAATCTTATAAATACGTGTTTGAATATTCAATATGAAAGGGGCTTTCATGTCCATACTAAATTGAACATAATAGCATAGAAATGAATGCACTGCTGTTTGCCTGCTATCTAGATCTAATATTACCACAGTTCTAGATATTTTCAATATAAATATCTGTAATGTTTTGTTATTTTACATCGATTTATCCATACTAATAACTACATAGTATAAAACAAAGTCGCTTTCTCTGTCCCTTGCTTAAATCTTTAGAACTACGTAATGGATTTTGATGGGATTATTTAAACAGATAGGTTTATATGTAAGTATAACAACATCTATTAAACTATTTCGAATTTAACGCGTGCGAGCCGCGGACAAAGGCCAGTCTGTATACAAAAAAATCAAACTGACTGACTGACATAGTGATCTATCAACACACAGCCCAAATCACTGGACGGATCTAGCTGAAATTTGGCATGCAGATAGATGTTGTGTCGTAGGCATCCGCTAAAAAAGGTTTTTGATAAATTCTATCCCCAAGGGGATAAAATGGGGGATGAAATTTTGTTGATGAAATGAATGATGAAATGATGAAAAAAACCACGAAAATTTATTAAGACCGCGCGGGCGAAGCTGCAATATAAAAAATAATAAATAATAAAACTTTTATTTGCCAGAAAAAACATGATTATATATTATTATTAAAGTGAAGTCCCGTGTCCCCTAGTGGGGTATGTGGCAGATGATGTACATCTGTTTCACTGATCGATTTTCTTTACGGACAAGTAGGTGATCAGCCTTCTGTGTCCTGCCAGACCGAGACATTTTTTTTGTGCGTCCCCACCGGGAATTGAACCCAGGACCCCTCGGTTCTACGCTCACGCGTTAACCACTGTACCAAGGAGGCGGTCATATATTATTATTACCTTAAAGATATTACTGAACAGTGAGCTATATTTTCCTTTTATTACACAATAAAAGATAATATGAACTGCAGACCTACACTAAGGAATCTTGTATCGTACGCCTGCAACCCTTCCTGATATCATAAATAGTATAATTTAAATTAAAATAGCAATTTGATATTATTACACACAATACATAAAAATTTTATTTTGTTTATAAAATATGTGAAATATAACTATAAATCACGAATTTTACATTTAAACTATTACAATAAAATATATGTGCTATTTGTCTCGTATCATAAGATCAACGAATCAAAACGATTAATTTTTATTTGTATTCATCTCCTATTTTTGCCCCTTGGGGGTAGAATATATCAAAATTATTTCTTAACGGATGCTTACGTCATAGGGGCTATCTGCATTTTCAAATTGCAGCCCGATCGATCCAGCAGTTTGGACTGTGCGTTGATATATCAAATTGCGTTTTATAAATTACTTACTATTGCCCGCGACTTCGTTATCAGCCCATATGTAAACACATATGGGTTGTTAACTGCTGCTGTGTCCACTGCTGGGACACAGGCGTTCTATGAGGGTTTTTCTCCTACGAGGTCCGCGACTTTACACGCGTTAAATTCCAAATAGTTTAATAGATGTTATTATACAAATAACAAGCAGTGGTGGCTCAGTGGTCAGAAACTCGGACTTCAAAATCGATAAGTCGAGGTTCGAGACCGGCGCGAGCGTGCAGGAAATAAATTGAGTTTTCAATTTATCTGCATATGTGGATAACATCACCACTGCTTGAAACGGTGAAGGATAACATAACAGTGAGGAAATCGGCATGTCCAAGAATCAAAAAGTTCGACAACATGTGACATCTGCCAGACCGCACTTGGCCAGCGTGGTGGATTATGGCCTGAACCCTCATAGGAGACCTGAGTCCCAGCAGTGGGAACATATATGGGCTGATGATGATGATGATGATGATACAAATAAAGCTTTTGAGAAACTGTTTTAGTTCCTAGGTCATTTGAGTTTGTACTTTACTTACATGTACATTTTCAGTGCGAAAATAAAAAAAAAACCACCCCCGTGTGTTTCGATCCTGAACCCTTGCATGTAAACTACCTAAATAAAGGTTTATTGAGATTATACATAAACCTAGCTTGTTAAAATGCACTTCGCTATTCGAAATCATAAAATTACCATAATCAATTTGTTTTTAATCAGGCTCATGCTATTAAAACGTGCTTTATTACCTATTATTAGGGAGTAAAACCGTATTATATCAGGTTTTATAATGTAAAACCTACAAAATAAAATAAAGATTTAAAAAATTATTATATAACTAGCTACGCCCCGCGGTTTCACCCGCGTAAGTCCGTATCCCGTAGGAATATCGGGATAAAAGTTGCATATATGTTATTCCAGTTGTCCAGCTGTCTACGTACTAAATTTCATTGCAATCGGTTCAGTAGTTTTTGCGTGAAAGAGCAACAAACACACACACATCCTTACAAACTTCCGCATTTATAGTATTAGTAGGATTAGTAGGACTACCTAAAGCTATATATATTGTCGGATATCGTGTTTTGAACATTCTGTTGGATAAATAATTGTCAGTTGAGATACAGATGTCGCTTTTCGTAACTTGTCCATACTTGTTGAGCTGTGGAATGCTATAAAATGTCGAATCATTTAGAAACGCAAACGGATTGTGCCTTGGTGTTCGTGCGTTGTATATTCAACGTTCGCCCAACTACTCTCTACTACACTAAACTAGTCTACAACTATATACAACTGCACTAGTCCTTGTGACTGGCTGCGATTTGTTAACTGACTAGATCAATTAGGCAGCGGCAAGCGACTTTGTTAATACGCTTTTATTAGTTTCGTCTGTATGTTTGTATGTAACCGACTCGTTTCGATTCGATTTTGACCCACTTCAGGACAATTAAGTTTATCGTATAGTCATCATAAGTATAGCTAATAATTTCCTTACGTATATTAAAATTATTTAGAGTGGGTCATAATGAGTCGGTTCCATATAAATATACATGTGAAGCTAAATAAAAGTGTGTCGAATAGGGAAAATAATAAAACAACCATCACAATAATTAATGACTATATTGACATTCACATCCACTTTTCATACATCCACAATTACAATAATTTGGCCAGAGTACATAATAAGGATTTCTGTCAGACCCAGGGTTATAAATTACACTATATGGCTTATATGTAGAGTATGTTCCTTTTACAATAATTGGGTCTCCATAAAATCTTGTGATAGCGTCCCTTGCGATATTTTGGATCTCCTCACCACCTAATTCTATCGGTTGCTTAATTATTGGCATAAAATTAACCGCGGGCACGTCTTTAACATTGAAAACTAATTTCGCATTTAGAATTTTGACCTTCGACCTCCAAGCTACTAAGTCGACGTTGGGGTTATTTGTTTTGACTAATATTTTATTCTGATCCGGTCCATACTTGGCGACTGCGATGTCACCTAAGTCGATCGACTTGAAGTCACGCTTGTTCAAGTCGGGGTCGTTAAAATTGTCATCATAGTATTGGGTTGGTAGCAGTCTTGGTACTAAATAATCTATTCGTTTCTTACATAGCTCTTTAATATTCACCGATGGGTTGATGTCATTTTGATGTAATTGACAGTCTTCTGCGATTTCAGGATTAATTAGGTTAGAGAAGGTTTCTGATGGGGGTTGATTTTGATCGATTTCATTTGCATAAGTTTTGTAATATGGAATTTGTAATGCTGGATTAAAGGGTTCATGTGAGTTTAGTATTTTTTGGGTGGTGGTATGGTGATGTGTTTTTGGGCTTAATAGAAGTCCAGGAATTGGTTTGTATGTGGAAGGCAACGTTTTTACATCGTAGGTTAGGGGGTTATCTTGTTTATATACTGGAGTACTTAATTTTGGGAGATAAGAGTTTATTAAGTCATTGTAGGACTTTGATGGGGAATATCGCTGGCTTGGTCGAATTGGATTTATAAATGGTTTTAAATACTGTGATTCATATTGGTTTGATGGTATTTCTGGGTATGTTTGTTCGAGAGGTTTTTCCGTAAACGGCTTGTCAATTGATGGGATTTTTTGTAAGTAATCAATGGTAGATAAAGGGGTATTTAGTTTAGTATAGGGACTTATCCATGTGTTTATGTGAGGTTTCGATGAGGGCATGTCAGTTAGAGGGATATTTTGATTGTGTTCACTGTTAGATGGAGAAAAAATTATGGGTTGTTCATTAACTGAACCTATTTTTGGAGGTTGAGAATTACTTAATTCTGGTTTAAAGTAAGTAGATTCTGCTGGATTTTTATCAACGTCAGCTTTTAAAACAAAATTATTTGGGTTATGTGGTATGTTTATATTGCTTTGTAATTGTGGTAAAGGCATTACGTTAAATTCTGGTCTATCATTATTTATTTCACTGGCTATATTCATATTGTTAAAAGAAGGGTTTGTATGTTTGTTTGCTTCGTTCTTGTATGGGTTTGGTACAGTTAAAAATATAGGTTGACCTTTGTATTCTGATACATTATCTTTAGGAACAATAACATTTAACTCCTTTTGAGGCATATATGTTGGATTGGGTAAAGACCAAATAAATGGTAATTTGGGAAGTTTTCGCTCTGTTGTAGTGTACTTTGAGTGTGGAGTATAGGAAGCGGAACTTGGTGTATGCGGTTTATCTACACGGGGCACTGTTATTAATGGTGATAGTATATTCTTTTGTGGTGTATTTATAGTTGGCTGGATTAATATTTCTGGTTGATATAATGTTGATTTAGATGGAGTCATTTCTACATCTAATGCAGTTAATGGTTTTTCAAATGATTTAGAATAAGGTGACTGTGACGATGTAACAAAGGTTGGTTGATAAAGTTTTGTTTCTGAATCTGGTTTTGAGTCTATTATTGGTAACAATAGATTTTCAATTGGATTGCCCAAAGGTATTTGAGGTTGCTGTACAATAACTTCTGGTTTATATAATGTTGATTGATAATTTGGATTCAGTTTTACGTCTGATACAGGTAATCTTACAAATGGTTTCGACCAGGGAATATAAGGTTTAGGATTTAATGTGTCTTCTTGGTTTGGGTTGCTTTCTATAATTGGAACATTGTCATTGGCTATTGAATAAGGTTTGTTTGACGGTTGCACGAATAGTTTGGTAGGTTGGTACATGGTTGTATATCGATTTGGGTTTTCATCTATATTTAGAACAGGTGTATTTGTCGGTTTGTTCCAAGGCAATAATTCGATTGTTTCTGGTCGAGGCCTTGGGTATTCAGAGTTTGAACTGGTATCTACTAAAGGTATATTTCCTACCGATTTTGAAGGTATTTCGGATGGTTGAGCTGACGATTCTGGTGTTGTAATACCGATATTTATTATAGGTATATTATTAACCGGTCTATGGGAAAGAATTTGTGAAGGCTGGTGGAAAATTTGTGGCTTATATAAGGTAGACCCAGCACTTGGATATACTTCTGTTTTGAGTATAAGTCTATTTTCTACGGGTTTTGACCTGGAAGGTAGTGACGGTAGGATTATTTTAGGTTGAGATTGAGTTGTTTCTGGGTATGGTTTTATTTCTGTATCTAATTGAGGTATATTTCCGAATGATTTTAAATATGGAGTTTGTGATAATTGAATATTGGGCGTGTGCATTGTCAATTCTGGATTTTGATTTACTTCTGTATTTATAATAGGAGAAGGTTCATTTTCGAATGGTTTTGTCGGCATTCGCGATGGTTTGACGATTATTTCTGGGCGATATGTTGTTGCTTCTGCATTGGGATTTACGTCTACATTGAATGTAGGCACTTTAGCAATCGGTTTGGGCCAAAGAGTTTGTAGTTTTGGTCTATATGTTTCGGTATTTGGGCTTACCTTCATATTCATTATGGGTATTTTTCCATAGTAGTGTTGCAAAGGCGTTTGGACATATATTTCCGGTCGATACAATATTGATTGAGTATTGGGATTAACTTCTATGTCAGATATAGGGGACTTTTCAAACGGAGTTGAATACGGTATTTGAGGAGACTCAATGAACACTTTAGGTGGATTGAGTGTGGATACTGAAGGTGGCCTTATTTCTATGTTTGAAGGCATATGAGGCGCATTTTCAACTGGTTTTGACCAAGAACTTTCTTGTTTTTCAATTAAAGGTCGGTATGGTACTATTTTTGGATTTGGGTTAACTTCTATGTTCGATGTAGGTACAAATTTATTTCGATAATTATAAGGCATATATGCTGGTTGATAGGGTTTTGATTCAGGCCTTTGGGTTTCATGCATTAAAGGTATACGTCCACTCGATTTTGGCCAATGGCCTTGCGAAGGTTGGACCATAACTGGACGATATAATGCTGAATCCAAATTAGGTTGAACATCGACAGTAATTATAGGTTTGTTAGAAATTGGTTTTTGTATTTGTGATGGTTTATAATAACCAAAATCCTCCGTGTATGTTATAGGTACAGGTATTTTACTAGCCGGTCTGGACCACGGAGTTTGTGATGTCTGAAGAACTAAGTCTGGCTCAAACAACGTTGATTCCAAGTTTGGTTTAACTTCTACATTAATAGGTATATTATTTTGTTTTCGCCCAGGTGTTAGCAATGGTTCAAATGTAGGTAATTGTACCACATATGGATTTAATTCTGTTTCTACTATATTTGATATAGGTAAAGGTTCATTTTCATATTGTTTCGCACCAGAATTTTGCGATGGCTGCACAAAAATAGCCGGTTTATATAATGACGATTCTGCGTTTGGTTTCACGACTACGTTTGATATGGGTATGTTGTTAAGTGGTTTGGACCACGGGTTGGCTGGTTTAACAAACACTTCAAGCGTTGGTTCTGAATTTGGTCTTCCTTCCATATTCAGTGAAGGTGCACTTCCATACGGATGTGACCAAGAAGTTTGTGAAGGTTGAATTAACACATTAGGTTTGTACATCTCTGCTTCTATGATTGGACCAGCTTCTATATTCGATGGTGTACTTATATATGGTTTATTCAAAGAATTTTGTGATGGTTGAGTTAAAACAGGTCTGTATATATGTGATTTGGTTTTTGGACTAACGTCTAGATCTAACGAAGGTATGTTTATGTTTGGTTGTACGAAATTACTCTGTTTTGGTTTAGTTAAAACGTAAGGATTATACATTTCTGATTCTGAGTGTGGACCAACTGCTACATTCAAAGTAGGAATACTTGTACATGGTCTTGTCAAATAACTTTGGGCTGGTTGCGCACACAATGTAGGTTGATACATCGTCGCTTCTGAACTTGGACTTACTTCTATGTTTGATAAAGGTACATTTGTAATGAACTTTGGCCAAACGATTTGCGATGGTTGAACTGTCGGTAAATATAATGTTGATTGTGAATTAGGTTGGAAATTTACACCGGGTGGTATATTTTCAACTTTATTAGTGCAGGGAGTTTCCCATGGTTGTAGAGGCTCTTGCGTTTGGTATAATTTTGATTCCGTGTTTGGATTCTCAACTTTATTTGATATAGGAACATCAGCATCTGGCTTTGTACATGTAGTTTGTAATGGTTGCTCTTCAGTTTGGTATAATTCTGAATCTGTATTCGGTTCCGTTGGATTTGATATGGGTTCATTATCAAAAGGTTTTGTAAAAGGCGTTCTCGATGGTTGAAGAACTATTTTAGGTTGATGTTTTGATTCTGATGTAGGTCCCACTATTATTACCGGTGAATTTATAATGGGTTTTGTCAATAAAGGTTCCGTTTGCGGAACAAAAATTGTCGGTTGATAAGTTTTGGATGAAGGTCTTCCGAGTTGACGTACTTCTATATCTGATAAAGGCATATTTTGAACAGGTTGTGGCGATTTTTTAATTATTCCTGGTTCATAAGATTCGGAACTTTGATGTACATTTTTACTCATTGTAGGTATTTGTCCGAATGAATTCGAATAAGGAATTTTAGAGGACTGGACGACTATTTCTGGTTCGTATGCTTTTAGTTTCAAATTGGGACTCGTTGCTACATGAATTCTAGGTTTATTTCGCAAGAGATTTGATCGGGGGGTTTGGGGTAAATATGCATTTATGTAATATGGATTTGCAACATTTTCTTTTGGTTTTTCTATAATAAATGTTACAGGTTTAGAGTTATATTTACCTCGTCCAGAATAAGGTAGAGTGAATTCATTGATTTTACTGTCTGGTGTTCCATTTATATTATAAGGATAATATGTAGGCTTTTCACCTTCTAATAAATCATTAATTGGAATAAATACACCATCTGGTATAGAAACCTGTTGAGGTAAAGCTCTATTAACTTTCACATTAGTATCCGAAGTAATCATATTACTTGGATGCATCATCTTCATATAATTAGGTCTTGATACAAAAATTTGGGGGTAACTTGGTTGAATTGGTTGAGTTTTAAGAGGAGATGTTTGTGCTGAATAAGGATAAAGATTAGCAGCGCCGGGTGATTTTGTTACGTTTGGAATGTGTTGCGTGTGTGTGTGCTTTGTTAAATGTGGTGATAAGCTTTCTGAATGTACAGGGTATTGATAGATATTTTTCGAAGGTAATTGTAGATTTGTTCCGCAAGGGATTTGATGAATATTATCAGATGGTAATTTTTGATTAGAAAGGCATGGAGTTGGGTGGTTTTCAAAGGGTTTTTTTTGTGCCATGTGTGGTATTTGGTAGGGATTTTTAACAGGTAAATCAGACGTGCATGGTATTTCATAGGAATTTTCATTAGGTAAACCATGTTCGGGGATTTTGTAAGAAATCTGAGGTGTATTTTGAATAGGTTCATTAGGGATTTCATACGGACTTCCGATAGGTTGCTTATATGTGTACCAGATTTTATGTCGAGGGAAATTTAGTAAATACGGTGAAGTATTCGAACTAGTCCCGAGAGAATGATCGAGAGGAGCGCTTACGAAGTTTTGTGTGGCAAATTTATTTTCCGGGGCTGTGTAACTTTTAGGTAAATAATACATTTTCCGTTGTGGAGAAATCTGTATAGTCGGTGAACCTATATTCCGCGGGTTATATTGTAATTTTTCATTATTATTACATGGTTGGTACGGAGAGTATATGCCACTATCAAATATTTTACTTATTATTCTTGGATTTTTGTATAAAGGTTCATTGTTTAGATTGAAAACATCGTCTTCGGGACTTAGATTTGACGGAATATCAACGATAAGTTCCTTTGTGTTTATATCTTTGTTATTTTCGGGTACGAGAGGGATTTTTGGATATACATTTGCTTTGTTTTTGCAGACACAAGGTCGTGTATCAAGGTCGATTTGATTATTCTCTTTTGATTCCATATTTTGTGATTGTACGGTGATGTAAGGGTTTTGTGGTATGTAGAAATTCTTTGTTGGAGTTATAGAATTTATGGCTTGTGTATACATGGATTTGGCTGGCGGTAATTGATTATGAGGGCTTAGAATTTGATTGAAACAGTTTAATTTATAGTCAGGTGTGATTTGACAAGGAATTTCTGGATGTAGTCGGGGATATTGCGGTTTTATTTTGCTAAACGGATTTATATATTCTAATGGTTGTGAGTTAAGACCTACATTTTGATTATTATTATTGGTAGTAGTGTCACTACATGTTAATTTTTCTGGAGGATGCGTGACGTAGGTTTGTATAATCTGTGATCGGGGTTCATTTTCTTGTGGATAGGTCGTTTGAGATTGACTTACAGGATTATTATAGGAGGGTTGAACGTCGATAATTGGTTTTAAGTTTAAGTAGTTTGGTTTAAAACTACTTTCGTACGGTTTATATGCTGATGGATGTTTTTCATCTATATCGTTATTGGTTATAGTAATTGGTGCTGTATTATAATTATAATTTTGCTTTCGATGGTTTAAATTATCGCAGACTGTAGTTCTTTGAGGTTGAAACTTGGTACATTCTTCTAGTGCACTCTCTGATGGTTTATACATATTTATATATAGTGGTTTTTCTTGTACATAACTAGGTTCTTGGACTGTGATATCTGGTTTGAGACTAATAAGACTGCTACCAATATAAGGATTTTGTGAAATTGAAGCAGGATAGCTATATTGTTTAGATTCTGATTTGAAATCTCTAGGAATATCATATAATTTTACGGGTCCTACAAATGGTTGTAGCTTAGGAGGTAGGATTAAAATATTTTCTCTTCGTATTGTTGGTTCTATAGATTGGATTGGAATACGATTCCTTAATATATCTTCTTCTATTCCTTTAGGTTTTTCAGGGTAATAAGCGGAAGTATATGGATACCTAACGTTATAAGTTGTATCAATACCCTTAGGCTTATAGTTAACGTGCATAGGCGGATTCCAAAACACATTATGAACATGATCTGGCTTACGATAGTTAACTCTATCGCGCTGGTAATAACAAGGTTTTTCGTTTATTGCTTCAATGTTGTTATTGTCTTCATTGTTGTCGCTGGATTCCATTTTAAGAATATCAGATGAGCTATAACAGGGTATTGTATCAATGTTTTGTTTATTATCTTCGACAACACATGTGCTGGGTATATTATTGTTAATTATTGAAGTTATGGGTATATTCGCAAGGACATTATTTTGACCTTGATTTTCTACATTGATTAGAGCATCATTTGCATTGATTTTGTATAATTTCGGTGAAGAAGCTTCATGTATGCGGAATTGGTAAGGCTTATAAGAACCTGTTTGTTGTTGAACGGTAAGTGTCTCTTGGTTTACTTGTGGTTTTAGAAGATTGTCTTTCAGACTGGCGTAAATATTTGACCCTGCATATTTTATACCTGGGTAATCAAATTCGTTACTGTGTGCAATTTGTTTGTCATCCGTAATAGGTTTTAAAATGTTATTTAGTGGCGAGTCAGTTGTTCTTTGGGGATATTGATTGGGACAATAACAAGGAATATCTGTTGTCTCGTAGTTTGTATTGGTTGAATCATATTGAACATAATTTTCACCGAAATCTTTATTTGTTGCTGCTGCAATATGAGCTGAATCCAAGTTCCTGCAGGGAATGTTAATATTTTTTCCGAAGCAATTTATAGATTGTCTATTTAAATTGGCTGGATAGTATCTGTAATTGTATGGTATGTTGATTTTATATGGATTTATTGTATACATTGAGTCGTGTGGCTTTCTAACTGATCTACATACTATAGTACTATCATCATTTTGTTTACATTCTAAATCCTCCAGGTCTTGCTTTGGAGATTTGTTTCCATTATTTAGTTGTCTCTTTAATATATCAATGGTTATATCTTTCCCTTTATAAGGTGATCCTTCGGGCATATTAAACTGGTAAAATTCTGGTTGCTTCGCAATTATTGTGTTTTGCGCTTGATTTGAAATGTCACGATAAACTTTATGCGCATAATTTAAATCCGTTGAATCTGGATTCTCAATATTTCCGTTTTCTTCATTTGCACAATTTAAATCGCTATTACTTGGAAGATTATCTAGTTCTTTATCTGGGCATACAATATCATCAGTTTGTACATTATCAAAACCATAGTTTTTATAAGTAGTTGCATCCGAATCTGTTACATACGCAAAATTTATTTCATTATTTTTACCTTGCGATGCACACGCGTTACCTCTTCTCAGAATTTGTTTTAAATCTTCATATCGTTGCAAAATGTCTACATTTATATCTCTACCTTTATAATTTTTGTTACTAGGTATAGTGAATTGATAGCACGTGTTTTGATCACGATTTACATTACATTCTCTGCATATACAGTCATTTATATTATTTGCTTCAATGTCGGTTGGTTCTCCATCAACGTCAACAAAATTAGACACATCTTGACCACTGAAAACGTCGCGATATCGTCGCCTTGGTACCATAACCAGGTTGTTTATATACCATTGTATGTTAGGAGGATCACTTGTGTTATGATTGATGTAAAAATAATGCGGGTATTTAGTCAAGACGTAATCTAGAATCTCGAAATTCGTGTTCAAACTCGTTATGTATGTAAACCTTCTTTTTCTGTAGAAGTAGCAGAATATTATTATATCGTTGACTTTGTTTTTCGAAGCGTGATAGATTTCGCTCATTATTTTGTAGAGTTTATCGTCTGAGCCGGCTAGAAATACTTTATATCTACATTGGCCATCTGCGTTTTGTTTTGTGGTCCTTATATTATTTCCATTACTGCATCTTACCATATCACTATTAATTGTTTCATCACAGCTATTGATTATATGATCGTTATTATTATTATTTGTCTGGAAGAAGTTGAGGATATTAAAGGCTGAGGATTTTTCATTAAAATTTATTCGATGAATATCGCATTAACCAACCGTTTCAATTGCTAGAGTTTTGATATTTAAGAGGTGACGTTTTACTGGACCGATAATTTTTTAGCAAAGATTGAACCTACATTAAATATTAATGATTCAGAGGAGATATTGAATAATAAGAGTAGTTTGATACTGCATTAGTGTTAAAATGAAAATAATTAACAAAGAAAATGTATTGAAGGGGCTAAAATAATCTATCAACGTGATAAATGTGTGATTTTTCAGCTATGTAGCACAAATTTCAGCAATATTTTACTTAAATATCATTAACTTAGGTTTGTAGATTAGCACTAACTAATATAACACTGAAAATCAATGAAAAAGTAATAGAACACTTGAAAAATTACTAAAAATGTTAAAAAAATACGCTTATAGGACGTGGTTACCTGAAAATACTGAGCAATGTGATCTTCGGTACAGCCTCCTTCGGACAACGCATTTTGACATATTAATAACACTGAAACAGAGCAAGAAAATTATAATTATTATAGTTTTTAATAGCAATTAATGTAAATTTAAAAATATACAGATGTTTTAGAAATATACAGGTGTCTTGATAGATGGTGTGAGGTCTGATGTGGCTACGCACATTAAAACGAAGACATAATAATAATAAGGTACATGGCCAAGGCCACCTCTACATTATTAGTATTTTAGGACTGCAATAATTTTATACTGCAGTATCTGAAATAACAGTAATCTTATTATTTATTTTCCCCTAGTAAGGTATCATTAGTAGACTTCAGTTATATTTCACTTTCACAATTTTAAATATTTCTTTTTAAATCACCCCCTTTACGCACATTGTGCTCTATCGTTATCTAACGCAAAACATATTCGTAAATCGTAATTTTAAGATAATAATAAATCACTTTTAAATTATAAAATAGACCAAAAAATGCTCGTAAATTAAATTTAACGTAGTACAAACAGATCTTCCTATATCAGTAACAGCCTATTATCTCAATATTATAAAATACCGAAAAAGCTGTAAAAAAATCGAAATAATTTATGTAAAACCCGGATACGGGTCACTCAATAATTCCACATATAAAAAGGTAGATTAAAACTTCTGAAACGCGGGAAAGCATTACAATTGCAAACGTCATCCCGCGCCTTTGATCGGCCATTTTGTTTTCGTTTGGCGCTCTTAGCGAATGTAAAATGGCGGACAATCAATTTGTATTTGCATGGCTGTGAATATTTTAATGGAAAGTAGTTTTTATTTAATTCGAGACAGTTTGTTTTTGTCGGTAATGGATTTTATAATTTTATCGGGTACGCTGTACGTTCAATAACAGCAACAGGTTTTTTTATTTTCAAAACTCCAGACGCTTTTACTAAAATTGCATATAAACTCAGACTAACACAGAGAACTAGGTGTTGCTCAAAGCTTCGCCTGCGTGGTTAAAAAAAAATTCTTGCGACAAACATTTATCGTGGTTGCCTGGAAGAGATCATTTCTAAGTGATAAGGCCGCCAAACAAATTGTACGCTTTATTTTATTCATTATTATTATTATCTCTAAGTTTCCTTCTATGTACAATCTTGTTGAAGAGTTAAATAATAATAATAAATAATAATTTATACCAATTGGTTTCAAAGTAAATATGATATGTACTAAGCTTAATAAAATATTTGGTCTTTAATAAAGGTTAAAGGGTAAAATCTTACTAAGGTTAGAAACGCAAAAGTCGGTAAATATGATGGATGTTTGTTACCCCTTAACGTAAGAACTACAAAATGCATTTTGATGAAACTTTACAATAAAAATGGTTGCCTGTAAAGTCGGTTTTACGGGCGAAGATTTTACGTGACAACGTCTTTTTCTCGGTAGAATATTTATTGATATGAATATTATTAAATTGCACAATAGGAACAAGGAATTGAATGAAAATAAGAATTGCACAAATTTTAACTATAGAAAATATATTTTGTTTACTAAAAAGACAGAGACAAAGACACAAGCACGCGCCGATTCAATGCGTCTAATTCTCTAGTGCTGCGCGCTCGGCGGATCGATCATAGTTCGGTGACTCATCGTAACGTTACCGGGCGTTACACTTTTTCATGAGTGCCTCCGTGCCGTAACCTAATTTAAGACGTTGTCACGTCAATATAGCTTAAACATCAGAATAAGACATAAGCTATTAAAATAACTGACCAGTATCACAACATAGTATGAAGCAAGGTCGCTTCCCGCGTCTGTCCTTATGTATTTATGTATTTATGCTATCTTTATTATAAATGTGAAAGCTTGTTTGTTTGGATGTTTGTCCGTCAATCAGCCTCAAGCTAGTTAAAACGTCAGGTCGGGCCGATAGGTTTTCAAAAAAATATATATTTTAATTTATATATTTTTAATTAACTTAAATTAGCTTTAATAATAATCAAGTTCGCGAAGAGAAGGCCGAGATATAACTGACTGCATTTAGCGTCTTTCTCACGAATTAGCTAACTAATCAAAATATACCCGGTGGTCTAACGCCGTGGGTGTCTACTTGTGCGGGCATCACTAGCTATTGAACGGATTTTGATGAAATTTGATAAACAGACAGGGTAGGCGTTGATTTTGGGTGATAGGATACTTTTATCCCGATTAAATACTCCCTTGGGATAAAATAGGAATCTTGATATCCGGGCGGAGCCGGTATTGTATCCCGATACTCCTACGGGATACGGGATTACGGGCTTACGCGGGCGAAACCGCGGAGCGCAGCTAATTATTAAATATACGTGATTAATAAATTAGCGGTTAGCGCGGGAAATAAACCACTTCCTTATGACGAAGGAAGCTCGAAGCGAAATTGTATAAGACTCCTTTATAACTTTATAAATAAAAGTTTAACAATATTATTTACTAGCCTTTGCCCGCGGCTTCGCACGCGTTAATTCGTAGTAGTCAAATAGATGTTATTGTACATATAAACCTTCCTCTGGAATCACTATCTATTAAAAAGAATCCCATCAAAATCCGTTGGGTAATTTTAAATATTTAAGCATTTAGTAGGGACAGAGAAAGCGCCTTTGTTTTATACTATGTAGTGATTTTAGACAATTGTTTGATTATTTCCTTTGTGTTTCTGTTTTGGCGCCAAATAAAAAGAAATCTATGACTACAATGGCGCGTTAAAACTATACAGTTTAAGAAATTAAAAACTTTTTAACGTATTTTAAACGCGATTTATTCATTATATTACTGACGCTGTAAAGTGTTCGAAACGTCGGGTTGATAATATAATGAATAAATCGCGTTTAAAATCCGTTAAAAAGATTTTAATTTCTAAACGTATAATACTCGCGTAAAATCAAACACAAGAAAATACTATTCAGTTTTATTATTAGTTTAAGTGAAGTCCCGTGTCCTATAGTAGGAATGGGTCGAGAAAACTTTTATTTTTATTATAAAAAATAAAAATAAAAGATTTTATATATAAAAAATGAATCCCTATTTCCTTTGGTCACACCATTTGGTGATTTGACCGCCTCCTTGCTACAGTGGTTAACGCGTGAGCGTAGAACCGAGGGGTCCTAGGTTCTATTCCCGGTGGGGACGCACAAAAAAGAAGTCTCGGTCTGGCAGGACACAGAAGGCTGATCACCTACATGTCCATAAAAAAAATCGATCAGTGAAACAGATGTATATCATCTGCCCCATACCCCAGTAGGGGACACGGGAGTTCACAGAGTGCACGCGTGAACGACTGGAGCGATTTCAAAAATTCTTTTACCACCAGAAAGCTGCTATTACCCTGAGTGACATAGGCTATATATGTACCACGGGTGAAACCGGGGCGAACAGCTAGTAAAATAAATAAAATAAAATGACATCTGCTTCAGTCGATTATATTAGACCGAGGTATTTTTATGTGCGTGGGGCGATCTCTATTAGTCCTACTAATATTATAAACGCGAAAGTTTGAAGGATGAATTTATGTATGGATGTTTGTTACTCTTTCACGCAAAAACTACTGAACCGATCGCAATGAAATTTGCTACGTAGATGGCTGGACTGGAATAACACATAGGCAATTTCCCGTTATTCCTACGAGATACAGAGTTACGCGGGTGAAACCGCGAGGCGCGGCTAGTACATATTTGTATACTCACCACATAATACCGTTAACCTGTGCTTCTGTTTTTTCATATCGGGCTAAGCATAGAGGTACCATTGATGATTTTAGTTTATTCTGAAAACAAAATATACAAATCTTATATATTATATATAATTGGAATCTCGGAATCGGCTCCAACGATTTTCATGAAATTTAGTATATAGGGGGTTTTGGGGGCAATAAATCGATCTAACTAGGAATCTCATTTAGAAAATGTCATATTCGTGTTTTATTCATGTTGACTTAAACTTATTTTTTAACAAATAGGAGGCGTTTGAGCAGTCCCAATTTATTATGACTCTTCTTGACGTCTATTGGCGAATAAAAATACTATTTTTTGGCGAATAATTAAAAGTTAAAACAAAAAAAAAAAATACCGAGCAAAGCTCTGTCATCCAGGTACTGTTGTATTTATTATTGAATTGCACTTCGAATATAGTCGAATAACATCATGAGTTTAACCGACTGTTAATCCTATAACATATAATATGTTTTTTCATTTTATTTGGCGCGCGATACAGCCAGAATCGCTTGTGGGGTTTTGTCATATGACGTTTCGTTGTAATCAGAGTTGGCGTAATGACTTAAGCTATAGTACCTGGATGACCGAGCTTTGCTCGGTATTTTTTTTTTGTTTTAACTTTAATCATTCGCCAAAAAATAGTATTATTATTCGCCAATAGATGTCAGGAAGAGTCATAATAATTTGGGACTACTCAAACGCCTCCTATTTGTTAAAAAAGTAAGTTTAAGTCGATAAAACACGAATATGATATTTTCTACATTGTTCTTTTTTCTTACTCTAGCAAGATGGATATCAAGTGAGAGATCTTAAAAGACCATCACAATAAAACTAAATACTTATCAGGTGGTTATTTTCGTTGCCATGCTAATAATTTTATTGTATATTTCTTTAGTCATAGAACCAAAAAGTTGTCACATGTGACATCTGTCACCCGTGTGTTTATGGCAACCCCTTTTAGGCCTCTGTCCCTGCAGCGGGAACAGGTCTGCTGACTATTGTCTCAATTATTTTGTATCAGAGTGGTATGACAGATCTGAAAGTCTACTGAATATAATATCAATGGTGTTCCATTGAAGCAGTGGAATACCAATACTCGTCTCTAAGGCCGACACATCCGCAACTCTCCAGGTTGTGGGATGCTTTTGGGTGGCATCAAGCAACGCTTACCTTCTTTGCCCTATATATAAAAAAAATAGCTACCTACTTATTTGGCAAGAGCAATTTATGGTATACTAGACGCTCGTTTCGGCTCCGCCCGGATATCAGGATTTTTTATCCCAAGAGAGCATTTAGCCGGGATAACAACTATCCTATCATCTAAGTCAGCACAAACCCTGTCTGTATACCAAATTTCATCAAAATCCGTTCAGTAGATTCAGCGTGATTGACGGACAAACGTCCAAACAAATTTTCACATTTATAATATAATAAATATAATAATAATAAAGCCTTTTTATTTCCAATCAACAATTTTAAACAATGTTACATGCGATACAAAAAAAAATATAAAT
>NW_024045140.1:716494-772401 GCF_012273895.1 Zerene cesonia
TCTAACTGTTTAGAGGAATAGTTTTACGGAGCACTGACACTTAGGTGTGTACAATTCAAAGCACCGGGACCGAAAAAACACATTTATAATATTAGTGTGATTTTCCTTGTAGACACCGCGAGTTGTCACGTGACACCATTGCCATTAATGTATAAATACTTCATGGGACTACGATTTAGGTTTTGAATAGGAAATTTGACAAAATGATACATTTGGACGATAAATAGTGGTGATGAGGATTACGGAAAATTGATAGGTGGGTGCGAGACCAGGCGAGCGTGTAGGAAATTATAGATTTTTAAATTTATCTATGCATGTGGATAACATTACTGCTCGAATCGGTAAAGAAAAACATCGTGAGGAACCGAATGTCCGAGAATTAAAAGTTCGATGGCATTTGACATTTACAAACCCGCACTTGAGCATGGATTATGGCCTCAACCCTCATAGGAGGTCCGTATCCCAGCTGTGGGAACGTACATGGGCTGATGATGAAAGGTCATTTGACCGTAACGATAGTTCATTTCAATGAATCAGCAGTCTTGAGAGCTTTTCAGCAGAATGTCTGATAATGGCCTCAACCCTCACAAGCCCGACCCTGCAGTGGGAGGAATACTGATGATGATGATGAATACTTACATGGATGCATCACCTTCCCCGAACAGTAAATGAAGATATTGAAACATTGTAACATAATAGTTGAGCATAAATTCTTCACGGTTTAGGTGATTCGACATACGCCAAGCAATTAAAATATAATTCAGTTAATTCATTCGCCATGTTTAAATTTGTGAAATTAATAATTACCAGCGAAACTGTATACATTTATATCGAAATAGCATGTACTATCAACCGTCTTCACAAAATTGAGGATATCAATTCAATTGTATCTTATTTTGTTTGTTACTTTATAACATTTTACTGGCTGAACCGATTTTTATGAGTTTTTTATTAAAATCTGGTATCTAGTTTTGACAATTTGGAAGCAATTAGTTTTTTTTAGCCGGATTGTAAATATATTGTGGTAGTCGAGCACGCTTCGACACGAATTGGGTCAGACCGCACCGGGGAAGTACCACACACCCACAGAAAACCGGCGTGAATTAGTGGTAAGCCACTGTGTGTCGTACGGTGAGTGGGGGATCTGGAAGCCCGTATCCTATTCCTCATCTTTCCCAGTCCATTCCTTCTTTCCAGTCATTAATCCTTTCCTTTGCCCTTACCCTATTAAAGCGAGCAGCGCATTCGCAGAGGCACTACTTTTACGAGTGATCACGGGCGGTGGTGATCGCTTACCATCAGGCGAACCACCAGCTCAGTTGCCCGCTAGGACGTAAAAAAAAATACAGGGTACACGTAAGCCTGAAACCATCTTATGATTATGAAAGGGAAAGTTAATATTTCGGATCGGAATTACACCTGGTGCGAATCCAGGTCTTTTGGTTAAGGTAAACGGATTTATACACGGAGTAGATGTAGCAATGCATTAGTTATACCGAAGCACCACACATCACGTTTTAAGGGTGGATTCAAGTATTCTGCTTCAAAGATTTGGAATGACCTCCCACCACCCTTAAACCTTAGTATGTCATATGTATCGTTCAATTACAAATACAAAATGATGCTTCTGAACAAACAAACAGCAGACTCGACACATTTATAAAGCAATTATTATTTTTTAGTTATGTCAAATGTATTTTATATACGTCCCGGCTCCGCCCGGGTTGTCATTTATCTTAATTAAAATTATTTAAACTATCCTATCTCTCAAGTTGGATCAAACTGCACATGGTGTGCGAATTTTATTATAATCGGTTAAGTGGTTTAGGAGTTTTGAGGACAAACATTGTGACACGAGATTTATATATATTAAGATTATTATATATTTGATTAAACACTTATTTATTTTTAATTATAACAATTTTATTTACAACTATCTGTTTAATTAATATATACTGTGCATTTATATGATATGGTTGGTACCTGGACAAATATATAAAAACCTCGAACGAAGCACGTGGGCAGACTGAAAATCAGCGCTGTTCGGGGGTTAAAGCCCGTCAGCATGGTTGAGTCTGTCCCGTTTGCCATGTTCATTTTTTTATGTTAATTTAAATTTATATTAGTTTTAATTTTGATTTTTAGTTTTATAGCATTGAAATGCTTTATAAATGAGAAATTTTGAAAGAATAGAAAAAATTTGATCACGAGGCAGGATTCGAACCTGCGTTTCTTGCCTACGGTTAGGCAATCAATCAATCAAATCATCAATTTTTTCTATTCTTTCAAAATTTCTCATTTAGTTTTAATTTTTTAAATTATATTAGTTTTTCCATGGGTTTGTTTTTTTTCATGTTAGTTTTTGTTTTTAATGTGGCAATAAAACTTGTTTTCTTTCTTTCTTTCTTTCCAATAAATTTTCATTTTGCACATGGAATTTAAGAACATTGTACCGGCCCGCAGGCCTCCAGCTATTGTGTCAGAAAAGCTGGAGAGCCCGGGCAGGGAATCGAGAGAGCTGGAAGAAAATACTGGACCAGGCCAAGGCCCACTCGCGGCTTTAGAGCCTCATATGATGATGATCCTATTCAGGATAATGTAAAATCATGATATTATTGTATCGTCACCGATCCTTGTGCTTTGTGCTTGTGATATATGTGCTGATTACTTAGTTTGAAATGAATCTGTCCGTTTGTCTAAATCGAGTCTAAAAGGGTTGCTACCATACAAACATACAGAAGCTATTAATGTTTAAACTATTATTCACTTGACACGCCTAAACAATATGTTGCCATGACAACCAGAATTCTAATAGATGTTGTGATATAATTTTGTATTCATCATCATCAGTCCACATTTGTTCTCATATTAGGGACGCAGGTCTAAGACAGTTCATGTCATAATACACGTTGGGCAAGTGGGAGTTGGTATTTGTAATTAATATTTATTTACATAAGTTGTTATAATAGTTATTGCTAATACTTGTCCACCACTTAGGTCGTCGTGTACTGATATATCTGTTTTCTTGTTTATTTGCTTCGATCTTTTACGATTACTTCTTAATTTAAACAAGTTTTTACTATTTTGATTAGGCGTTGCCACGGTTCGGCGAAATTATAGGGGTTAAACTTTTTCTCAATTTATAAAACACTAGCATATTCGGCCACGCGTTGCTGTAGCTGAGTAATAATTAAATATTAAGATTATATGGGATAATTAATCGAATCTTCTATTATAATATTAATCTTCTGTCTTAAGTTGGACCAAATTACACATAAAATTCCAAATTTCATCAAAATCGGTTGAGTTGATAAAGAGTTCATTGGGAACATACATCATGGATTTTTATATATTAAGATTTGAATGTATTAAAAACAATCTTAAATGTTTTCTATAGATCTTTAAAGACAATTTTTACCCCTCTCCTTTATCGGTACAACAACAATGCTATAAGCTAAATAAATAAAAATAAATGTAATAAAACATGTCAATTTATTTATTGTCTATTTACAATCAGTCTGATGAGTCACCAAGGACAGTATCTGCCACTGCTTCGGGTAGACTGAGCAAACTTTTCAGTAGACCACTGGATACTTTTTTCTTTGTTGATGTAAGCACAGACTCTATATTGTTGCCAGCTGAAAAAAGGGACGTTGTTTAAATAGTGATATTAATTATCTACACAAACAACTTATTATATAGCTGAAATTTTGGTAAGATTTTAAATATTATTGAAATATGGGTGGCTGGAAGGCTAGGCGTTTCTACGGTATGGCAAATAATGCGGGCCCGAATCCCGCCTCGTGATCAAAATTTTTTCTAAAATTTCTTACTGTTAATAAGCTATTTATCAAGAAAATAATACCTTTATGGTACATTTTATTGTACTGCCTTCCAACATTTGCCAGATTCCACGAGAAAACAATGTATTACCAGAGGCGCTTCGTGAACTAACCCACGGACACAGTAAATTTATTAAAACATATGGTATTATTTAATTCTAAATGATTTTCTGTTTAGCTTTCACGCGCTGTATTAACGCCTTGGTGAGTTTCAGCGTTCTGTATACTGTGATTTTTATATTCATATTTATTGTGAGATAACTAGCGAGTCCTACTAATATTATAAATGCGAAAGTTTGTAAGGATGTGTGTGCGTTTGTTGCTCTTTCACGCAATAACTACAGAATCGATTGCAATGAACTTTGGTACGTAGATCGCTGGACAACTGGAATAACATATACGCAACTTTTTATCCCGATGTACCTACGGGTACCGTGTAAGCCCGTATACGCGGGCGAAACAGCGGGGCGCAGCTAGCATATTAATAAAAGAAATTAAAAAGTTATTTTTGAAACCAATAAATGTTAAAATGTTCTTGATATTTGCAAATAGTTCTTTCCAAATAACCGATATAATATAAATATATCATTTGCTTTTGCCCAAAAAAAAAAAAAAAAAATGTGTCAAAATAAAAAAAAAAACAGATTTTGGCGCCTTATTTACGTCGTTATTTATGCTTTGTTTAGAACAACATAGGCATGCTTCTTAATTAGTATTTCGTAGTAAGAATGGATATGGTAATGGGTTTTAAATAAGTTAATTTCAATAAATATTTTTATAATTCATTCCTACAAAAGAGGTCACCGAAAAAAGGTGCCGCCCCATTTTAAAATGGGTTCAAATCCAATCCTAACAAGCACAAATGAATCACATCCATCAGTTGAACATCCACGCAGTTAAACACAGTCTAATTGAGAACCCCTTTCTTTTAGAGAACCCCAGTTTACACACCTCTAGACACGTCATCTTTAGGCTGACTGGTTTTATCTTCCAACTTGATTATAATAGGGGGGTATGGGGTATTCGTCCTGTACGGGCACTGAGTATAGTAGTTGACCCCCGCTGTGGGTAAGTTTGTGGGGACGGAACACGGGACCATGGTTGGGTGAGATAATGCCTGGAGTATTTCTGAAAAGTTAATAATTAAAAGATAGTATTACTCAGAGTAATGGTGGGTTTTGGACTACAATCAGAATTTCATAGCGGGAAACTGAGCTGGTGGTTCGCCTGGTGGTAAACGATCACCACCGCTCATGAAGATTCGCAGAGGTTCAGACCTTCGCTTTTAAGGGATAAGGGATAAGCACACGATTGATGACTGGAAAGAAGGAATGGAAAGGGCTAGGAGGAGGAAATAGGCCTCCAACTCTCCCACTCACCGTACGAAACACAATAGCAAGCTATTATTTCACGCCGGTCTCCTGTGGGGGTCTGGTACCTCCCTTTTGCGAGCTAGCCCAATTCGTGCCGAAGTGTGCTCGACTCCCACAATAAAGGTTCGATAACGGATGGACGTACAAGAAATAAACAAATTTTTAACACACTTTTATCAGCTCCAACTGTATGTTTGTAACCGACTTCTTTAGACTCGATTTTGCCCCACTTTAAACGGATAGATTGAACCCAAACTCTGTACACTTATCGCGGATCGGTGACAATACAATAGTTTCATGAGTTTATCTTATTATCCTGATTAGGATCGACGAGTTAAATTATTTTTTTCCTTATGAACACTGTATTTTAACAAGTGAGAAAACTCAATTGATTCTATCTTTAGAGCGTGTTTTGGAGTTATAATTGACTGTATTTATTTTATTATTCAAGTAGCCTTTGCCGGCGGCTTCGCGCTAAATTCGGAGTAGCTCAATTAATGTTATTATACATATAAACCTTCCTCTTGAATCACTCTATCTATTAAAAAAACCCCATCAAAATTCGTTGCGTAGTTTTAAAGATTTAAGCATACATAGGGACATAGGGACAAAACGACTTTGTGTTATACTTTAGTGATTTATCTGTATCTTATCCACTTCACAATTACTTAAAATCGTGAAAGAGGAGGAAATCGGGATGTCCAAGAATCAAAAGTTGCCAGATTTTTATTGTTGAAATAGAAACTACTCATATTATAAATGCTTTTAGCATTGCTAATCTACCTCTTTAACGAGTAAAAGGTTTTTTTTGAACATTTAAAAATCGATCAAGCGCGAGTCGGGCTCGTGACACTAAGGGCTCCGTACAAACAAGCTAAAAAGCAACTGCAAAAAATGGTAACTCAACAAATAAATGGTTGCCAACTGTTGCTTAACCAAGATTTTTTTATTATTCGTTATTATAGTAGTCGCGGAAATATGTCATAACTAAAAAATTCTACCGTCTAACTATCACGATTCATAATATATAGAATGGTGAAAGAAAGAAAAAAGAAGGAAGAAATGAAGATATTTTTTTCTTTTCTTTCGCTCTTTCATGGTGTCAAACAGACAGACAGATGAACACGGAAGTCTTAGTAATAGCGTCCCATTTTACCCCATATCGGAAACGAGACATCTAATATAAAATAAGTTACTTACGAAACAAAAGAAATATCCATTGAAGGCGCATTTTTCGTTCAGAAACCTAACTGCAATGAACTAAGTGCGTATATAACTGTTAAACTAATAATTCATGAACCCTTACAAATTAATTGGTTTCGCTGTTATAGGTAAAAATGTTTTGAAACTTTTGTATTTTGTATATTTTTACGCGAAAACTGCTGGACGGATTCGAAGTAATTCTGCAACTTTACTGAGTGACGTAGACTTTGTATCTCTCTATAAAGAGGAAACATTTGTGATTTTGTATGTATGTTTGTAATGTTTTTTACAAAAACCACTGGATCGATGTTTGAAGTTCATCCGGCATTCGAAAGCCTCATTACTCCGAAGTGAAATGGGCTATATTTTATTCATACCTCGGGCTATATCGAGCGAAGCCGGGACGATAACTAGATAAATAATATTATAAAAAGTTTTTTATATATTTTCATACATAATACATTTAGGTTTAATGTTTTAACAAGATTATAAATGCCATTGGACTATAGATTTATTGGCTTACACATCTACTAGCGGCGCCCTGCGGTTTCGCCCGCGTTAGTCCGTATCCCGAAGGAATATCAGGATAAAAAGTTGCCTATATGTTATTCCAGTTGTTCATCTATCTATGTACCAAATTTCATTGCAATCGGTTCAGTAGTTTTTGCGTGAAAGAGCAACAAACGCATACATCCTTACAAACTTTCGCATTTATAATGTTAGTAGGAAGGATAGGATTTACACGATAACTAGCTATTGCCCGCGGCTTCACACGTGTTACATTCGGAGTAGTTTAATAGATGTTATTATACATAAAACCTTTCTCTTGAATCGTTATTTATCTTATACCTTTAAACGAGCAATTCTTGTATATATATATAGGTATATATATATATATATATATATATATATATATATATATATATATATATATCGGCTCCAACGATTTTCATGAAATTTAGTATATAGGGGTTTTCGGGGGCGATAAATCGATCTAGCTAGGAATTTTTTTTAGAAAATGTCATATTCGTGTTTTATTCGTGTTTTTTTTTCCTGACATCTATTGGTGAATAATAATACTATTTTGTTTCGTAGATAGCTGGACAACTGAAATAACACATAGGCACTTTTTATACCGATATTCCTACGGGATTCGGTTACGAAGCACGCTTACGCGGTTTCAACCGCGGGTCACAGCTAGTTAAGAATAAACGGAACAAAATCCGTTGCATAGTTTTAAAGATTTAAACATACATAGGAACAGAGAAAGTGACTTTGTTTTATACCATGTAGTGATATTTATGTAATACAAGACGCTCGGCCTGGCTCCGCCCGCATATTAAGAATCCGTTCAGTAGTTTCAGTGTGATTGACGAACAAACATCCAAAGAAGCAAACTTTCACATTTATATTTTTTATTTATTTAACTCTTCTACAAAATTGTACATGTAATTAAACTTAAATCTATCTTTTAATATATAAAATTCTCGTGTCACAGTTTTCGTTGCCATACTCCTCCGAAACGGCTTGACCGATTCCTCTGAAATTTGGTAAGCATATTGTGTAGGTCTGAGAATCGGCCAACATCTAATTTTTATCCCGATATTCCTACGGGATACGGACTTACGCGGGTGAAACCGCGGGGCGCAGCTAGTATAATATAATATAATATAATATATAATATAATATAATATAATATAATATATGTTTGAAATGTGATTACTAGCTGCATCCTGTGGTCTTACTCGCGTAAATGAAATTCCTATAAATATCAGCAATTATAACTTAGAGAGAGCCATTATTTCTAATAATGTTCCTTTTATATTTACAGGTAAGAAAGCTGCAATATGTAAATATGGTATGATTTATATCCATTTTAGTAGAAATTGGTAGAGATTAGTAGAAATTTTATTAAGCTTTGTAATGTCATTTTAATGTTTTATTAACATAGTAACACTCGACATACAAATCATTATTAATAAAGACTAAACTGCCTCTAAATTTAAATTTTATATTTACATGGACGCACTAAGCTCTTGAGGAGGGCTTTCAAATAGAAAAAGATTCATATAAATGGGTTTACGCAAGTATACGCTATAAGAAACACAAAAATAGAGTCGAATTACATCCTCGCTAATAAGAGCGTTTTAAAAAACTCTATTTTCCATCTTCTTTCTTCTTTCTTCGACGAAAATGTCAGCGTCTAAATTTTTAGTTACTAAAAAGGTTTTGTATGATTATCTTAATATATAAAAATCCAGTGTCATGATGTACGTTCCCAATGAACTCTTCACCAACTCAATCGATTTTGATGAAATTTGACATTTTATTTGTAATTTGGTCCAACTTAAGATATAAGATAGTTTTTGTTTCGATTCATTATCCCAATAATAAATAAATAACAATAAATTTAGCCCTAGCCACAGCAACGCGTGGCCGGGTATGCTAATTTAATTATACATTGGTTTAAATAAGAAATATTTTGCAATAATATAAACTCTTTGACACAAATTTTCGAGATAATTTATTCTATATTTTTACCAATAGCCTCATTACATCCGACCGCCAGGACCGCCTCCTTGGTACAGTGGTTAATGCGTGAGCGTAGAACCGAGGGGTCCTGGGTTCAATTCCCGGTGGGGACGCACAAAAAAAAGTCTCGGTCTGGCAGGACACAGATGGCTGATCACCTACTTGTCCCCAAAGAAGATCGATCAGTGAAACGGATGTACATCATCTGCCCCATACCCCACTAGGGGACACGGGACTTCACTTTTTTTCATTACATCAAAATCAGTGACATGTTTTAGTTCTAAACGTTTGACAAACAGACTTTCGCTTCTATCTCTATTTATATTAAATTTTCACAATGTTAGTAACCATACTCCTCCATAACGGTTAGACCGATTCTAATGGAATTTTGTGATCATATCGGGTAGATAAGAATAGGCCAACATCTATTTTTCATGCCCCTAAATGATGAGACAGAACAGCATTTGCTGAGTCAGCTACTAATCTTATAAATTTGGATATTTTTCATACTCCTAAATGATAAAAATAAGGCAGAACAGCGTTTGCCGGGTCAGCTCGTACTATAGATATGACTGCCATTCGAGAGAAGCCACAGGCTGAATCTAGCAATTTCGCGAACCTCCTACCGATGCTAAAGAATCCATTCACGTCACACAGTCACATGAACTAATTAAAATTGAGATGTTTTCAAAAAACATTTTTCAATTAAATCCTAATTGCGTAATGCTCTGAACCATGAAATGGGTATAAAATGTGGTGCAAATGGTACACTACCATAGAGTGGTGGAGCACAATGGCGAAGCAAATATTGGTATTAGCTGGTGAGTTGGTTTATATTTATTTTATTTATTCGTTTATTGGTAACCCAAGATTGAGAAATTTTTAAAGAATAGAAACAATTTGATCACGAGGCGGGATTCGAACCCGCGTTTTGCCAAACCGTAGCAACGCCTAGCCTCTCGGCAACCTGTGATCCTATTTTCTACTTTTTCAGTTTCGTGTGCCTAAGGGACACCCCAACAAAACGTTTCAGTGACCAGTTCATTTTATACTAATATTTAACTACTAGCGGTCCGCCCCGGCTTCGCCCGTGGTACATATATAGCCTATAGCCTTCCTCAATAAATGTGCTATCTAACACTGAAAGAATTTTTCAAATCGGACCAGTAATTCCTGAGATTAGTGCGTTTAAACAAACTCCGTCAGCATTATAATATTAGTATAGATTATATTCTCTAAATATTACAGTGACGTTAATCTAAAACTATACAGTAACACAATCACGTTACAGCTTACTTCAGCATCGCAGCCAGCAACCCACTGGGGCAAACGGTATGCGAGCAGAGCATGATACCCAGCATTCTGCAAAAACCCACCATCTGCGAGCCGAGCATCCTGTCACTCCTATCATATTTGGCATCTTTGAACGTCCCTGCATCATATCCGTATGGTAACATTGGGATTTCCACTACAGTGTGTGATCCTACGACGAATTTGGGGACTGTAAATCCTCTGGGTACGCTTGGTGCTTTAGGCACTGTAGGAAACCTGGGCGGTTTAGGGACTTTGGGAAGTTTAGGGAGTTTGGGCACTTTAGGAACCTTGGGCAATTTAGGAGGTCTAGGGACTGTGGGTAATTTAGGAGGACTAGCCAGTTTAGGTGTCGGGTATCCTGGTATAACTTGCCTACCCTACAATAATGGCTTACTGTCACAAATCCAGACAGGCGGTCAACAACCAACCACCACAATATGCGAAACAACAAATTTAGGAGTGCCAGCTACAATAATAGAGACTTCGCCCAACCTTGTGCCGTGCTCTGGCTTTCCCTACTCGACTATGCCCATGCCCTGCCCCATACCAACGATAACTGAAAGCCCTGTCATGCCGACGACCACTGTATGCGAAACAACACCCGTTATATCCATTCCCAACTGGGCTCTCAACTGTATATTGCAAATGCAACTGCCCCAATCTATGCCCGTACCGACTACGGTATGTGAAACTACATCTATGCCCATTTCCACACTACCTCTAGGCATTCCCATGTCAAATTTACCCATCAGCGGTTTGCCCATGTCAACTTTACCTATGACTGGCTTGCCCATGTCGAACTTACCTATGACAAATATGCCTAATCTGCCTTATAATTCCATTCCCATGCAAAATATGCAATTACCTCTGCCTATGCAGGGACTGCCATTGACTATTCAAATAGTTTAAAAACATAGCCAAGCACAGAGAGCAAAATGTTGCATAGAGTACCAAAAAACATTGTATTTGTCTATGGTTTAAATTGTTCTTAAATTCTTTCCAACATGGCCGACATTTTAACGAAAAATTTTCGAAAATAAAGTATTGTTTTATGCAACATTACCGCGCTTAATGGCTAAAAAACCGCGAGAATTATGGATTCCGAAATCTACTTAATAATGCGCTCATAATTTAAAAACGAGGCGTTCATTTATTGTTTTTGTTCTGTATTTATTTTACAGCAAATTTAAGAGACTTAAAAACAACTTAGGAATATTTTCTGTGAATCAAAATCAAAATAACTATGTATGTAATTTTTTTTAGTTTTATAGCATTGAAATGCTTTTATAAATGAGAAACTTTTTGAAAGAATAGAAAAAAATTTTCAACTATGTATGTATTTTGTGGATGCTATTTTCATAGATAACAATATTTTGGGTTGATTTTGAATAGAACAAGAAAAAATCTATTTAAAGTTGGATCATGCATGGCCAAATGGTCAGACGTCGACACGATACCGTGAAGGACGCGGGTTTTGATATCGCCGTGTGATCTATCCATTCGTAAATTTTTATCAAATATCCATAAGCATAAATGCTATAAAATCGAAATAATTATTAAAAATATTTTTGAAGTCAATTAACTCAATAAAATTATTGTATTAGGAAAATCAATTAAAACATCAATTAATGAATCGTCTCAACAAAAATATGTATTATGTATGTAATTGTATGTATATGTTATATATATCAAATATATGTATGTATCGATTTTGGTTTTTATTTATGTCATTTAATGCAAATGCGTGATAACCTGCCTCATTGTACACCTTTGCAGAGATGTTTATAAAAACTCTAGCGCAAAAAAAGTTGCCTAAATGTTATTCCAGTTGTCCAGCTATCAACGTACCAAATTTCATTGCAATCGATTCAGATCAAACATACACACACATCTTTACAACTTTCGCAATTATGATATTAATAGGATATATGAAGGAATAATAAACATAGCGTAAAAAACTAAAACAATGTCGCTTTAATGATAGAATAGCTAAATAGTCTTACTCTTATACAGAATAGATATACGTAAATGATTTAATCCTGGCGATACTAATCCGGATAATAAGAAAAACTCATGAAATTACTGTATTATCACCGATACTTGATGAGTGTACAGAGTACTAAATCTGACCGTTTAAAGTGGGTAAAATGGAGTCTTAAAGCGTCGAGAAACATACAAGTAACATTAACTAAGGCGCGAAAAAAGTATTAAATCTGTCCGTTTAAAGTGGGTCAAAATGGAGACTCCATTTTAAAAGCGTCCGTTACAGAGAAAAAGCCGGAGGCCCGTATCCTTTTCCTTCCCCTTCCCAGTCCTTTCCTTTATTCCTCTCGCCAACCCTTCCTTAATCCCTTCCCAATTTAAAGTCGGCAATCCATTTGTAGAGGCGTAAGGTCTGTAATCGACTTAACGCCTCTACAAATGTTCATGGGCGGTGATAGCGCTTATCATAAGGCGTCCCACCAGCTCCATTGCCGACTGTGACATAAAAAAAAAAAAAAGCCCTATAGAAACAAGGAAATCTATTGTAGGTGTAAAAAATATTGAAATAAAACATAATATGCTTGAAAAAATACCCGTTATTTACTTCAATCACAACACGTTTACAAACATAGCTTCACATATACATATTATATATAATACAATTTTATATCATTTACCCCTGGCACATGCAAGGTGGTAGCGGGGGGCAAGGTGGGGGTGGAGGGGGTGGGCAGGGGCAAGGCGGTGGTGGTGGTGGTGGGGTGTAAATCGAAATGCGGGCACACCCACAAGTACGGATGGGGATTGTGGGGTTGGGTCTGAAGCATATGACAGGGGGTTGCGGGATGATTAGTTTTGGGGGTTGCACGACTAATGCCGCTGGTGGTGGCGGGAAGACTCTTTGGGGTTGCACCTGTAATGAGAGATTAGTTGTGTTAATTTAAGCTTTATTAGCTGTAACGCTTGAGCCTTAACATTTTGTTACGGAATTTTTCATGATTTTATAAAATTTTAGACTATATATTTTTCTACATCATAAATAAAATTGGTTTTATCTATAGGCAATGATCCAACAACCATAATGCTAACATCTCACAATTTAAAACAAGGCTATTGTAATCTCACAATTGCTGGTTGCGATACACTTGCGTATTTTTTATTATTAATTAAGGATGCAAAGATGATTATTTGAATATAAAAAATGGCAATCAGCTCAGCTATTACTATGATTTAGTTATAAATAATGCTATTTGCAGAGATTAGGGGTCTCAGTAAGTTTTATTAATGTGGGTAATTTATAATTGAGAGTTAACTTACCCTGATTGGTGGGATCTTGGGGGGAACAACAGGAGCAGGTCTCACGACTATAGGCCTCGGTTGTGGAGGATACACCAGCGAGGGTTGCACTTGTATCGGCGCAGGAGTCGGGGGTTGGACAGGTGGGGGTTTGACGTATATCGGCGCGGGGGTCGGGGGTTGCACGGGCCCAGGTTTGACGTAGATCACTGGTGGGCTGGGGGGTGTTACTGTGCCAGGTCGGACCACGATGGGAGCGGGGCGTGGGAAACGGATTTGTCCCGGTTTAACGAGGACAGATCCTGGAAATAAATATGTACATTTAATACATTTGGTTCTATATCTGTAATTTAAAGAGAAGACTACATAGTTATAATAAAATATGATGAAACTACATAAATTCGTCACACTTATTTAGTATTTCTTTAATCTTTTTTCTCCTCTTTTATAATAACAATTAAATAATGATCAGCTTCGTAAAATCGCAAACTAATTAATTGATATCAAATCTGAGCTACTTTTTAATGGAATTCATAGATAATAAATCTCTCGGCTTCTTCCGTGGTACATATATTATCCCTGCCCTGTAGCTCTCAGGGAATCACGTATATAACTGTAACTGTAACTATAAATGGCGAATTTTTTAATTTTCGTAATCATTTCCGCAGATTCAGAGATAATCTCTAACAACGGCACAATACAAATTCACAAACTCTACCTCTTTAAAATATATGTAATTACACGTTTAAAAATATTATTATGTCATACTTATGAAGGTACAATAGACTTATAGGTCACAAATAATGAAAGGTACTTACAAAACGTTTCATTAAAATACTAAAGTACTCTTACCATAAGGCGCTTGTCCATAGATATAATTCACGTCCGGTTCACCAGGGTTACAAGGCCTTATCTCCACGACATCCTGACCACAAGGGTCTGGTATGGGTTCTGGGCAGGGGTCGGGTGGGCAGGGGTCCACGGGCTCTGGGCACGGTGGTGGCGGGCAGGGGTCAATGGGCTCTGGGCATGGCGGCGGGCAGGGGTCGCACGGATATTGGGGGTCCGGTACAGGCTGTGCGAACGCCGCGCCCAGAAGGAGAACTGCAATTAGTGTTAGATCATTTTAGATAGGCAAGTGTTATAAATTAACCATAAATGCTTAGTAGATTTGTTTAAATTACAATGATTTATAAACGAAACATTATAAGTAATGAAGTACTGTAAATTGCTCTTAATAATCCCTCCTAATATTATAAATACGAAAGTAACTCTGTCTGTCTGTTACGCTTTCACGCCTAAACCACTGAACCATTTTTTTTGCTATTTGGTACGAAGGTAGAACTGAACTTGGGAAAGGACGTGGGATAATTTTATCGCGAAAACAAGGGTAGAATGAGTTGAAAAGGGAGATGAAAGCGATATAACCGAATTCCACGCGGATGAAGCCGCGGGAGGAAAGCTAGTAATAATAATATATTAACTAGCTGTGACCCGCCGTTGAAACCGCGTAAGTCCGTATCCCGTAGGAATATCGGTATAAAAAGTGCCTATGTGTTATTTCAGTTGTCCAGCTATCTACGAAGCAAATTTCATTGCAATCGGTTCAGTAGTTTTTGCGTGAAAGAGTAACAGACGCACACATACATATTATGCATCCATCCTCACAAACTTTCGCATTTATAGTATTATTATTCGCCATAATAAATTGGGACTACTCAAACGCCTCCTATTTGTTAAAAAAGTAAGTTTAAGTCGATAAAACACGAATATGACATTTTTAAAAAAGATTCCTAGCTAGATCGATTTATCGCCCCCGAAACCCCCTATATACTAAATTTCATGAAAATCGTTGGAGCCGATTCCGAGATTCCAATTAAATATATCTCGGAGCCTTTAAACAAACAATTCTTGTATATATATATATATATATATATATATATATACAAGAATTGCTCGTTTAAAGGTATAAGATTTAATCGAGCAACTGTGAAGACTCATTTTGTAAGTAACAATATGCTTAAAAACTATGTTAGTACATGACATTAGAAATTATCCTATTCTATACCATTGATGCAAATAATTTACAGCAAGGGTTTACATACAGACAATCTAATCTACTTGCAATACATTTTAAAATTAGATTGGGACTGTCTCGCACCCGGCGCACCAGGGATATGCATCTCTTACGGATTGTTGTGTAAAAACAGTTAACACGTGCTTCTGCAAACATCCCTGAAGCCCTACAGAAACGAGTCAGCCCCAGTAGATATCGGAAACAACAGTCTATCTGGCTTGTCACTTCTCTGTAAAAACTGCTTTCCGAACTGGTGGTAAATGGTTAAACTTTTTTTTTTATGTCATAGCGGGCAACTGAGCTGGTGGTTCGCCTGATGGTAAACGATCACCACCGCCCATGAACATCCGCAGAGGCTTGGACCTCTGAGAATGCGCTGCCCGCTTTTAAGGATAAGGGATAAGGAAAGGATTTATGAATGGAAAGAAGGAATGGACTGGGAAGGGCTAGGAGAAGGAAATAGGCCTCCGGCTCCCCCACTCACCGTACGAAACACAATAGCAAGCTATTATTTCACGCCGGTTTTCTGTGGGGGTGTGGTACTTCCCCGGTGCGAGCTGGCCCAATTCGTGCCGAAGCATGCTCGACTCCCACAATAAAACAAGAAACTATGCAATACCGATTCTAAAGTGCTTCTAGATGAAGTCTAATCTTAATAAATATAAATTACGTATCACGTTGTTTGTCGCGATGGACTCCTAAACTACTCAACCGATTTTAATCAAATTTGCACACCATGTACAGTTTTATCCAACTTAAAAGGTAGTCCATATTATTTCAATTACTATAAATGACTAACCGGGCGGAGCCGGGGCGTCAAGCTAGTTTAATATATAAATAACTAGCTGCACCCGGCAAACGCTGTTCTGCCTTACTCTTATCATTTAGGGGTATAAAAAATAGATGTTGGCCGATTCTCATAGATACTGGATAAGCAGAAAAAAATTCATCAAAATCGGTCGAGCCGTTTCGGAGGAGTATGGCAACGAAAACTGTGACACGAGAATTTTGTATATTAGATTGAGTTTGAGTTGAATATAAAATGGCGAGGAGAAAGTTACGATAGTGATAATATCTCACAAATATTTAAGCCATAAACTTATAAGCATAGACCATAGACCCCTTTTGTGGTGTATACGTCTGTTTGGAGCTGATCCAAGTATTTGAAACTATGTATATTTTTGGCACCAAACAGTCATAACACGAGGCGCTTTGTCCTTTAATTTTCATTTCTTACTAATATCATAAATGCTAAAGTAACTGGCTGTCTGTCTCTCATCCACAAAGCTCTCCTTAAACCACTGAACCATCATCATCCTGATGATACTCAGTCTACCCGAAGCAGTGGCAGATGGCAGATACTGTTCTTGGTGACTCATCCGAATGATTGTAAATAGACAATAAATAAATTGACATGTTTTATTCCATTTATTTTTATTTATCTAGCTTATAGAATTGTTTTTGTCCCGATTTCACGCTTGTACCGTATCAGCCCATATATGTTCCCACTGCTGGGACACAGGCCTCCTACGAGGGTTCAGGCCATAATCCAGCACGCTGGCCAAGTGCGGGTTGGCAGATGTCACATGTCGTCGAACTATTGATTCTTTTACATGCCGGTTTCCTCACGATGTTATCCTTCACCGTATTTAAGCAGTGGTGACGTTATCCACATGTGCAGATAAATTGAAAAATCAATTTATTTCCTGCACGCTCGCCCGGTCTCGAACCCCGACTTATCGATTTTTAAGTCCGAGGTTCTCACCACTGAGCCACCACTGCACCACTGAACCGCTTGGGATGAAATTTGATGTGGCAGATGGTAACCCGATAAAAAATCATTTTATTAATGTGTTAGTGAGACAATTATATATTTTGTTTTTTTTCTTCTCTTATTTTTAATTTTGATTGTTATGCTTTGGATGGACAACTATTTAGATCTTAATTTTTGTTATTATGTATTTGGGAATTTCTTTTTCCATAATTGTTTTAAAAACTGGTATTGGGAATTTATTATTATTATAAAGGACATGTGCGGGTAAAACTCTTTTCTTTGACTATATTTTTGATGATCTATTCGGTACAAGCCGTGGCCGGACAGCTAGTTTTGAATAAATCAATGATGGAAAACTATTCTTTCTATAAACATATTTACACGTTCTATATATAATTCAGACCTCCCTGGTGCAGTGGTTAACGCGTGAGCGTAGGCTCTAGGAGTTCAATTCCCGGTGGGGACGCAAAAAAAAGGGCTCGGTCTGGCAGGACACAGAAGGTTGATCACTTGTCCATAAAGAAAATCGATCAGTGAAACAGATGTATATCATCTGCCCCATACCCCACTCGGGAACATGGGACTTCACATTATTTTATACATCATTCAAAAAGTCATCAATTACACAGTTTACCGTTACTTAAATAAAGAACAGATGAACAAATAATAATGAATTTTAACAGTATTATTACATTTAGTCGTATATTAAGAAAAAACACGTTTGGAAATCCGAATATAACATCTTATCCGCCTTGGTAAAGTGTACGTTGACCCAAGGGTCTGCCAAGGCATCATGCGCTCTATCCCTGGTGGAATAGAGGCTGGAATCATTTATTCTTAAAATTTTCAAAGTACGTTTATGGGGTTCAACCCGAGACAAACCGGGGCAAGCGGGTAGTCAGTAACAGTGGCGAATTTACAAATTTTCAGGGTATAATAATAATAATACGGGCTCGTTTTCCGCAACTCGACGTCAAGCGCCTATTTTGCGTGAAAGAAAAGGAGGGGGGTAGCTAGTCAAAGCTGGAACCATCCCAGCTCCTCCATGAAGCTAAGCAGCTTGTGTGGGCTGCTGAAAACCTCAGGGAGGGACATAGGACAACCCAAATGCCTTGCCCTGTACTCCGCAACCACCGTGCATTCCATGATCACGTGGGCTGCCGTTTCAGGGTAAAACCGTCATAGAAAACCTTTTTGATTTCTATGAGGTGAAAAAAAAAATCGCACCCCAAATTTGCCGCCCCCAAAATCTGCCCTAGGCTCGAGCCTACTCAGCCTGCTGGTAAATCCGCCACTGGTCAGTAAGTTGTTGACAGAGTTTTCAACTATCCTCTCAAAGAGCGGCCATTTCGTTTAAGTTCTGTTAAGCTAGACTCATAAGTGTCTTATGACGCATACATTTGGAGGGTTGCCAGGTCAAATTTGGCACTAAACGTCCATGGTGTTTGAAAATAGGATGCCTAAGTGACGGATAAGCTAGATTATAAAGTTATCTAGCTAATACGTATTACATAGTTTATAATTTTGTGTAGGTTAAGTTGATGAAATATATACTGAACGTAGGAAATGCTATCCTAGATTATGTTTTATACATTATGTTAACCGATTTTGAAAAGAAGAAGGTTCTTAATTCGTTTTTTTTTTATGTTTTTTACTACATAGTTTAGTAATGCATGAACCGATTTTATGACTCCGTCTATATTTAAAAGTTATATGTCATGTGTGTTGTGGATCCATTAAATTCGATCCAGTTCAGACAACTTATTGACGGTGTAGTTCAAATAATTCATTAATTAAGAAAATCCTACTAATATTATAAATGCGAACGTTTGTAAGGATGTGTGTGTTTGTTGCTCTTTCACGCAAAAACTACTGAACCGATTGCAATGAAATTTTGTACGTAGACAGCTGGACAACGGAAATAACATATAGGTTTTTTATCCCGACATTCCTGCGGGATACGGACTTAGGCGGGAGAAACCGCGGGGCGCAGCTAGTTATTCATTAATTAAGAAAATAAGGTTATACTTTGACAACATATTAGCTAGAATTACGTTAGATCTTATTCTAAATATCAGACTAGACGTCACTTATAATGACTTTTAAATCCTACTAATATTATAAACGCGAAAGTTTCTAAGTATGGATGTATGGATGTTTGTTACTCTTTCACGTGAAAAGTGCTTAACGTATCTGTATGAAATTTGGTACAGAGATAGATTATAGGATTCTGAGTCTGGATTAGCACATAGGCAATTTTTTATCTAGGAAAATATCGTGTGAAAACCGGCGTGCCCAAGAATCAAAAAGTTCGACGACATGTGACATCTGCCAACCCGCACTTGGCCAGCGTGCTGGATTACGACCTGAACCCTCATAGGAAGGAGGCCTGCGTCCCAGTAGTGGCAACATATTTGGGCTAATGATGAGACTGATGATGATTTTTTATATTATTATGTGTGTTGAAAGAGTTCTTTCTTTCAACAACATAAAACGTCTATTTTAATGTACCGCGATAATAATTTATAAAAAAGTAGCTGCGCCCCGCGGTTTCGTCCGCTTAAGTCCGCATCCCGTAGGAATATCGGGATAAAATGTTGCCTATGTTATATTCCAGTTGTTCACCCATCTGCGTATCAAATTTCATGGCAATCGGTCCTCTAGTTTTTGCGTGAAAGAGTAACAAACACACTCACACCCTTACAAACTTTCGCATTTATAATATTATTAGGATGTAATTATTTTGGAAAATAGAAGGTTTTTTCTTACCAGATAACCACTGCAACGCACCCCTAGCCATGATCGTCTGATGAAAATAAGGTATATCCCACATTTTTATATATTTAACAAAACAAATATTATTAAAATAAAATCAAACGGTGTGACGACACAATTTTTTATGCTCAAAACTCGTTTATGCTATTACATTATGGTCATGCAAGAATGGGCTCTTTTATAATATTTAGAATATTTTATTACGTAAATTGTGTTATGGTGTTTTTGTATGTCATTCCGGGTGACTGAGCTGGTGGTTCGCCTGATGGTAAGCGATCCCGCCCGTGAACAGAGCAGAGGTAGTGCAAATGCTCGCTCTGAAAGGAAAGGGAAAGGATTGAGATAAAGGAATTGACTGGGAAACGGCTAGGGATACTAAGGGACTGGAAAGTATATATAGACTTTAAAGCAAACTGAAACATTTATTTATTCAATTAGACTTTTTATCTATAAGAAGAATGTGTAAGATATAGTTATATATATTAATAATATAAAGATACGTATTATATTATATACATAATATAGAAGATATATATTCAATAGAAGCACTTTTGAATCGTCATATTACACAGTTTTAACATTTACCACCGGTTCGGAAAGCAGTTTCTACAGAGACGAGCCGAGAGCAACTTTTTTATTAGAATTAACAACAGAGTTCTGATACTATTTTCAAATAACTTTTTTTAAATATAATGAACTAGCGGTACGCCCCGGCTGCGCCCGTGGTACATATATAGCCTATAGCCTTCCTCAATAAATGGGCTATCTAGCACTGAAAGAATTTTTCATATCGAACCAGTAGTTCCTGAGATTAGTGCGTTCAAACAAACAAACTCTTCAGCTTTATAATATAAGTACTAGTATAGATATTCAAGCCGCAATCCAACGATTTATAAAAATATTACTTCACCCACAAGGATAATAATTTGGTAATAAAAAAGATATAAATTTCATACAATAGCATATTAGGGATCATGTGTTGCATACTATTGTCTCGCCCGGCGTTTCTCGGCATCACAGTTACCAAATCTATTCAGTCACAGTTTGTTTGGTTGAACGGGCTAATCTCAGGAAATACTGATCAGATTTGAAAAATTCTTTTAATATTGCATAGCCCATTTATTGAAGTAGGATCTAGGCTGTATAACATCAAGTACTAGATACAACCACGGGTCACAGCTAGTCTTATTTCAATTATTAATTTATTTAAAGCTAGTCTTAACTAATATTCAAATCCTAAGTCTCCTTTATATATTTGAAATTAATATTTAATTTGATTTATATGTATATATATATATATATATATATATAGAATGTTGTACGTATTTGTGTTATGTATTTGTGTATGTGTATATGTATATATTATATTATGTATATGTTCAAAATTTCTCATTTATAAAGCATTTCAATGCTATAAAACTAAAAATTAAATTTAACAAAGGCCGCGTTCCATCGATACAATATTGTAATCATTGAAATAATGTTTCGTATTGGTTGTGATGGTTCTTAATCATCTCTATAGATGGCGTGGGGTGCCCCTTAGGCACATGAAACCGAAAGAGTAGAAGAAATTCGATTACTGTGGCAGGATCACGGGTGGCCGAGAGGCTAGGCGTTGCTACGGTTAGGCAAGATACGCAGGTTCGAATCCTGCCTCGTGATCAAATTTTTTCTATTCTTTCAAAATTTCTCATTATGTATATGTTGTTTTTCTATTTTGTTTCTCGACCCGCCAGTACTCTATTAATGCTTGTCGCCTTTTGCTAACGCTAGTTACTAGTTAGTATTCTGTGCTTTAGCCCGGGTTGCCTGGAAGAGATCACTTCTGAGTGATAAGGCCGCCCAACAAATTGTACTCTTCCTTTTGTACTTGTTACTAATATATATATATGTATATATTTAAGTATACTGTACAATTATTTGTTAAAGAGTAAAAAATAAATAAATAATATTCTAAAGTTGTTTCTTATGTCTACTACGAGCTCAAAAGCTAGTCTAACAATTTTTTCTCAGTGAAAGCTTTATTATTAAATCGATTTTAAATAAGAAGAGATTCCATCAATTTTGACGTGACAACGTCTTAAATTAGGTTGCGGCTCGGAGTCACTCATGAAAAAGTGTAACGCCCGGTAACGTTACGATGAGTCACCGAACTATGATCGGTCCGCCGCGCGCGCAGCACTAGAGAATTAGGCGCATTGAATCGGCGCGTGCTTGTGTCTCTGTCTCTGTCTTTTTAGTAAACAAAATATATTTTCTATAGTTAAAATTTGTGCAATTCTTATTTTCATTCAATTCCTTGTTCCTATTGTGCAATTTAATAATATTCATATCAATAAATATTCTACCGAGAAAAAGACGTTGTCACGTAAAATCTTCGCCCGTAAAACTTTACAGGCAACCATTTTTTTTTCTCAGTGAAAGCTTTATTATTAAATCGATTTTAAATAAGAAGAGATTCCATCAATTTTTATTGACTTATTAGCTTAAAACTTTCGACTGGGTGATAGTAAAAGCTTATGTTTTTCGTGTCTTATTAAAATTTGTGTCTAATTCTGACGAGTTTTCTGTTAAAAATGGTCATTTTTATTATCAAAGTATCATATAAATGACCGCCTCCTTGGTACAGTGGTTAACGCGTGAGCGTAGAACCGAGGGGTCCTGGGTTCGATTCCCGTTGGGGACGCACAAAAAAAAATGTCTCGGTCTGGCAGGACACAGAAGGCTGATCACCTACTTGTTCCTAAAGAAAATCGATCAGTGAAACGGATGTGCATCATCTGCCCCATACCCCACTAGGGGACACGGGACTTCACTATTACTATATAAATGGGCATTCTCTGATGGGTTCTACGACACACAAACACTTGTATTATTATTCGTTCCATTATAGAAATAACTAGGTGTTGCCCGCAGCTTCGCTCGCGCGGTCTTAATAAATTATACGATACAAACATTTATCCCCTATTTTATCCACTTGAGGGTAGAATTTGTCAAAATCCTTTCTATAGCGGTTGCCTACGTCATAACATCTATCTGCATGCCAAACCTCAGCCCGATCAGTCCAGTGGTTTGGGCTGTGCGTTGATAGATCGATGTCTAAATATTAAAAGAGTTCTAAAATATCGATATGGCATATGGATATGGCATTTCTTTCAAAAATTAAAAGAAATTTATACACCGGCAAATAGACACATCTTCTTGCCATTAGCAAAAAAAAGGACTTATGTAGGTTTAATTTTTAGTTTTATAGCATTGAAATCCTACTAATATTGTAAATGCGAAAATTTGTTAGGATGTATGTGTGTTTGTTACCTTCACGCAACAACTACTGAACCGATTGCAATGAAATTTGGTACGTAGATAGCTGGACAAGTGGAATAACATATAGGCAACTTTTCATTCCAATATTCCTACGGAATACGGACTTACGTGGGTGAAACCGCGGGTCGCAGCTAGTATAATAAGCTATATAAATATATAAAGCTATATAAATGAAGAACTCTGACTTCTTATGTATAAAGGTGATTACAAAGACTGTATATATATATACAACTAGCTTTCCGCCCGCGGTTTCACCCGCGTGGAATTCGGATATATCGCTTTCATCTCCTTATTTTAACTCCATTTACCATTTTTCTCGCGATAAGAATTATCCTATGTCCTTTCCCAATTTCAGTTCTACCTTCATACCAAATTACAAAAAAAAATGGTTCAGTGGTTTAGGCGTGAAAGCGTAACAGACAGACAGACAGAGCTACTTTCGCATTTATAATATTAGTAGGGATGTGTTGTAAATCAAAAAATTCGCATTAGTTTATAGAGTAAATAACTTGTTATTGTAAATGCGAGAAATAAAGGCTTTTTATTCTGTATAGGCTTTATATTCTATATATTTTATTAGGCTTTTTATTCTTATTTTCTTATTATATTAGGCTTTTTATTCTATATGTCAGCAGTTAATTTCCAAGAGGGTACTCCGTCATATATATTTTATTCTATATATTTCATGTTAACATTTTTAAACATCCTATTCGCAATGTCATTTACAATACTTAGTACCTGGATGACTGAGCTTTGCTCGGTTTAACTTCGTGAAGTTAGATTGTTTAAAAGCGTTTTTTTCCAAGATCGTTTAGGCATTTTTAAGTGAACACGTGCATTAAGAAGACACAAAACAATATAAAAAATTAGTCTAACCTCAAAGCAAACACTCATTGACTTCGTTACTTAACAACGCCATCTGCTGGAACTTTAATTATTCGCCAAAAAATAGTATTAGTATTACTATTCGCCAATAGATGTCAGGAAGAAAAAATAGTATTAGTATTATTATTCGCCACTAGATGTCAGGAAGAGTCGCTAAGTTTAAGTCGATAAAACACGAATATGACATTTTCTAAAAAAAAATCCTAGCTAGATCGATTTATCGCCCCCGAAACCCCCTATATACTAAAATCGTTGGAGCCGATTCCGAGATGATATTCCAATTTTTATATATATATATAAATTGGAATAGCAAAAATAATTATATATATATAATTATAATTGTATATATATATACAGTGCCCGCCACTTGAATAGCCTCACCCTATTTTTTATGAGTATTATATTTACACGTGATAATTTGTATTAATAAATATCAAATATAAGTTGTACGCCGTGACGTTTATCGAACGACACATAAACAAGTCGGAATTTGTCTAAGCGCTGTTTGTCTGTCTTTGTTGGAAACAAAAGAACTAATGCGTGCCGTCCACATGAATAGCCTCAGTTTAATATAATCGTTCAACCCGTTCATTCAAGTTTCGCTTTTAAATATATTTTATTAAGATTAGATAATACAGACAATCCCTACTAATATTATAAATGCGAAAGTAACTCTGTCTGTCTGTCTGTCTGTTACGCTTTCACGCCTAAACCACTGAACCGATTTTGATAAAATTTGGTATGAAGATATAATTTTACTTGGGAAAAGACATAGGATACTTTTTATCGTAAAAAAAGGGTAGAAAGGGTTGAAAGAGGGGATGGAAGTTTGTATGAAAGTTCGTTATTATCAAACCGATTTTGATGAAACTTGGTTAACTTTTTAATGCAAAGAAAATACTCCTTACCATATCGCGCGATATAAGCGAATACTACGCGGGCGAAGCCGCGGGCGAAAATCTAGTATTCTATAAAGACAATATTCTATATAGACAATATTCAATTGTGTACCAGCAGTTACGTGATAAAAAAAAAGTTATTGTAACTATGGGATGTGGTTAAAAACTTGCGAGTTTAGAAATTAAAAAAGTGAATTTTTATTTAACTCAAAATTTATCTCATCAGGAGATAGCTAAAAAATTGGTCGCAGGCCAAAGGTAATTAATAATTATGCAGAAAATTAGGAAAACTATGGCCACCGGTATAAAGGACGCACAAAATTTGCAACTTAGGATCGTGAACGTCGTCTTATTTTACGCTCTGCTTCAAATTCCAGTCAGACCGCCAGGCAAATAGCTAGTAAAATAAATACTAGGGCATCTCTTTCTACAGTTCGACAGATTATTAGAACCTTACCTTAATTCAAAAGAAAAACAATTATGAGCAAACCTCCTTTGAAAAAACATCATGTGGCGGCTCGACTGTCATTTGCTAAAAAGTACATGTGCTGGAAAACTAAGTGGAAAAATGTGATGTTTAGTGACGAGAAAAAGTTTAATTAGGTGGACCAGATGGAATTAAATATTATTTTCACGACCTAAAGAAAGAACCAAGAGTACTATCATGTCATCACTCAACTGTCGGCTCGGTGATGGCTTGGGGGGCAATTTCTTATTATGGTACTGTTGATTTAATTGTGCTAGACGGAAGACAAAATGCTGAAAAGTATTTAAATTTATTAAAACAAACAAAAAACAAGATCAAAAAAGTAATGGGTAGAAAAAAAACATTTTGAGCATGATAATGCTCCCACACACACGTCAGCCATAGTTAGAGAAGTGGTTTGAAGAAAACCAGACCGAAGTTCTAGATTGGCCATCCTTGTCCCCTGATCTCAACATCATAGAAAATGCCTGGGGTTGGTTGTCTCGGCAAGTTTATAACGACGGAAAACAGTATGGTAATAAAGAAGAACTGATACAAGCTATTTACACTGCAAGGAATTCTGTAGACATTAATTACATACATTCTTTATATAAATCGCTACCTAATCGTATTTACGAACTAATAAGGTCTAATGGAAAATATACCAAATACTAAACTAACGAGTTTTAATAATTAAACAATATCTTTTTGCATGTGAGGCTATTCAAGTGGAAGGGGCAATTATTTGTTTGACGTTGTTTCTTAAAACTTTGATTAGATAATAATAAAAATTTTATTTCCTATTATAAGACTTCCTGTTTTATTTAATATACGATGCTTGATGTATATCTCCTTTTTATATTACTATGTGAAATATTAATTTTGACGATGAGGCTATTCATGTGGCGGGCACTGTATATATATATATACAAGAATTGTTTAAAGATATAAGATATATGTATTCCCTCCGTATTCTTAACCTTCAGCCCTTGATCACTCATGTCACGTAAGACATACCTAGTTCGTTAGTGCGTTTACTTGCGTTTGACATTCTTTTGCCGCCAAAATCACGATGTGAAAGCAAAAAATATGAATCACAGACTATATAAATTCGGTGGCGTGTGGTGATGTTAGCAGGGTTAAGTTTATCTGGGTTGACTTAGTAATATCAAAGGTATTCTGGTAATGTTTATTTAAATTTGTTTTTTTGAAGTGAAACTTCTTTAGAAACGTTGTGATTTCAAAGCCGATGCAACGGAAAAACGACAGGTAAGAGAGACACAAATACAAACATGTGTAGAATCAAGCCGGCAAAGAATGAGACAGAAATATTTTATATTTTATATATATTCATTTCATTCTTTTGTCGATTTACTGAAGTTTCACTTCTATCGTGTGTGAATCACACACACTTTTTTTATTATATCGTGGTTTATAAAAGTGAAGTCCCGTGTCCCCTAGTGGGGTATGGGGCAGATGATATGCATCTTTCACTGATCGTTTTTATGGACATGTAGGTGGACAGTCTTGTGTGTCGTGGTAGACCGAGATAGTTTTTTGTGTGTACCCACCGGGAATCGAACCCAGGACTCGTCGGTTTTAAGCTTACGCGTTAACTAGTGTACCGATCAGGCGGTGAATTTGGTATCTATGTAATATAAAAACTAAGCATATATTAATTGAAAGCGAAATCTATTTCCATACCGAATTTCAGTAAATTCTAAATGCGTATTTTACTTTTAAGAGAAACAAACATCCATAATTCTATCAATTGATAAAGTTACATAATCATATAATACTAGCTGCACCCGGCAAACGCTGTTCTGCCTTACTCTTACCATTCAGGGGTATGAAAAATAGATGTTGGCCGATTCTCATAGATACCGGATAAGCACAAAAAATTTCATCAAAATCGGTCAAGCCGTTTCGGAGGAGTATGGCAACGAAAACTGTGACACGAGAATTTTATATATAAGAAAGATGTATCAAAATTAAAACTAGTGACGTAATTATTTGACGTAAATTTACTATAGTTATGTCACAATAATATTTATTTGTTAAATCTACGTATCCTATGTATAAGTTATAATATACAGGCGTGAGATGACCATATTAAATAAATAAAAATACATATAAACTTCAACTTTTTTAATGTCATAAGGAAGAATGTTTCTAATTCTAAAGCTATTAATGTTCCTGTTTCAAACATTCGCGATTACTAGGGTTTAATCTCAAATAACAATGCTTTCTAATAATTTTTTGGATATTACCCATAAGGCTTGGATACTAAGTGAATAAAACTAAGTTTACCCTTGAGAATTACCCATAATATTAATATAAATTAAATTATTTGACATAACGTTATTTCGTGATCAAAAAATTTTTAAATTTATTTTAATTTAGTTTTAATGCTATATTTCCATACAATCCGACTTTAGTTTTAATTTCCTTTCAGTAAAGGTTCACAGCTTAAAAATCTTTATGAATGCTAAAAATCTAACAAAGGAGGTTAATAAAAAACGAGTTTAACTCTGCATGGTTTATTCTATACACATATAAATAAAGTAAAGCTATATTTGCAAACATTCACACAATCGAAACAACTAACGGGCATTTAAATTAATATTATTAACGTTTCTAATCCATTTGCGTTGCCAGGTTTTTTATTTGTTGAGATCTGTCACCGTGTTTGACTTTGACAGATAAAAAGGCGGGAATTGCATCTGTACACTTCTACTACAAATTAGATGTATTTATAACAAACTTAGCAATAAAATAATTACTAAATTGTAAAATAGACATGTACATACGTAGTTTGACTGAAGTATTACCGATTTACCATAGATTATTTAATTTTATCTGTCAAGTTTTGGCGGAATTTAATATCCGCATGGTAGTGGGCACGGGCAAGGTATCGGGCATGGTGGGGGCTCGCATGGGCATGGAGCCGGTTCGTAGCATGGGGTCGGTTCGTAGCATGGAGGTGGGGGTGGGGGCGGGCAGGGGTTGCAGGGGTCGCACGGGTTGCACGGGTTGCAGGGGTCACACGGGTTGTACAGATTGTATCCACCATTAGCGCCTCCATTGAAGTTATAACCGCCGGAACCGGATCCTGAACTACTGCCAGAACCGCTGGACCCGCCGGACCCTGAACCGCCGGAACCGCCATTACCGCCTCCAATTAAGGAAGTTCTGAAGATGATGGTGGGTGGCTGGATCGTTGACGGCGCTGGAGGGCGGACGACTATTGGTGAAGGCGTTATTGGTGGCAGAGCTGGCTGGCGGATGGTGATGGGCGGTGGTTGAATTGGGGCTGGACGTGGTGGTCTGACCACGATAGTCGGTGGCTGTATCGGAGCCAAGGGCTTGGGCCTGACGCAAATGGATGGTGGTTTTATCGGCGCGAGGCATGGTGGTCTAACAACGATTGGTGGTGGAGTAATCGGCCGCAACTGTGGTGGTTGAACCGTTATCGCTGGTGGGGTGATGGGTTTCAAAGGCTGTGGTCGTACGAGGATCGGTGGTGGTGTCACCACTAGGTCGGGTGATGGGCGCACGTAGAACGTACCACCAGGTACGGGGACCACTTGGAAGCCCAAGCTGCGGAGCCTGTCGGATATACCATTTTGCCTCACGTCTACCTTCACTGGGCCGTCACCGCATGGCGCTGAAAGTAAGCAGTCTGAATTTGAAAGAAGAAAGAAAAAATGTTTATTCAACACCACATAATGTTAACGAAGTTATAATAAATATGTGGACTTATCACTAATTGGTGTGAAGCTAAAAAGGGTAACTACTCAGCGTGTGCTACACGTAATGCGCAGCGCTGATTTTCAGTAGCCCCTTGTTGGAGTGCCAGTCAGAAGAAATAAACATACATACATACATACATATAAACATACATACATACTTATTTTAAATGTAAATTGGTATTTATTCTAAATATTTTACATGTTTAAAGGAAATAATTAAAAAATATAATATATAATATTTCTTATGAAATTTCAAAGAAATATGGTTGGATGTACCTTAATCATGATATCTTATCTTTTATAACATTGTTGTCTATACATACCAAAATTTATAATAATAAAATTCCTGCATGTATGTGTGTCTATATTCGTGATCTTTCCATACCTATGTGTGTATTTGTTTCTGAATGGGCGTCTATTATATTATGTGCGCATGAATCAGTGTCTGCATTATATCCTTGTGTGTGTGTGTGTGTGTGTGTGTGTGTGTGTGTGTGTGTGTGTGTGTGTGTGTGTGTGTGTGTGGGTGTGGGTGTGTGTGTGTATGTGTGTGTGTGTGTGGGTGTGGGTGTGGGTGTGTGTGTGTGTGTGTGTGTGATGTTTCCGATTTACATCCGAGGCAAAACCTATGCTTATGTATATACATACATCTACCATGAAGATTGGCTGTATTTTCTGAAATTCCTTCCAGTTACTTACTTGGTTGAACCCCACATGGTGGGATCGGCTCCGGGCATGGTGGGATCGGCTCGGGGCAAGGTGGGATCGGTTCTGGGCACGGAGGAATCGGCTCCGGGCATGGCGGGATCGGTTCAGGGCAGGGTGGGGGAGGGAGGAAGCAGGGAGGTAGGGACTGACATAGCTGTGGTGCTGGCGCGGCTAGGGTGGATGCGATTAAACCTGGAAAATTTTAAGATTTATTACTGTTTACGTAGTCGAGCCTTCCTTGTGATATATTATATAAAGAAAATCCTGGTTGTTCCATCTGTACGGAGATTGAATCAAAAACCAAGGCCATAATCAAGTTGAAATTACTTCAAGTTCGACATAAAACTACTCTTAGTTCTTATGTGATAAGTTATTATAAAACATCCATGAACCTTCGACGTTATAACAATTTCTAAGTGAGAACCTAAGTCTGCTAACAAAATGCTTTAATTGCCTCAATTGTTTTGTGTCAGAATGTCTGTCAGAATGTCTGTCAGAATGTCTGTCAGAATGTACGTCAGAATGTCTGTCAGAATGTCTGTCAGAATGTCTGTCAGAATGAATGTCAGAATGAATGTCAGAATGTCTGTCAGAATGAATGTCAGAATGTCTGTCAGAATGAATGTCAGAATGTCTGTCAGAATGTATGACAGATCCGGTAATATGCTAAATATAGGTCAATGGTTTTCCACTGCAACAACCGAACCACAACTATACTTATGTATATTTTCGTTGGAAACAGAGAATCGTCTCATCGACACACCATTGGAATTCATGTGCGATACTGTTATATGACGTGGTGGCTCAGTGGTGAGGACTGTAGACGTGTAAGGTTATTAACAGTTATGAAAACCTGATGATACTAATAAGAAGATAAACACATGATTTTATTGTTTTATCACCAACTTAATAAGTATACAAATTTTGTATTAAATCTGTCCGTTTGAAGTGGGTCAAAATCTAGTCTACAGGTGTATATACTGGTCGTATGGTCTACATGATTTCAGGATCAGAGACGTAAGCTCTACACATGAAATTACGCCTCTGCAAATGTCCATGGGCGGTAGTAGCGCTTACCATCAGGCGACCAGCTCTGCCAGCTATGACAGAAAAATAAACTGCATGGTCTCTTGCCGGCTCTTCTCTGTAGAAACTGCTTTCCGAACCGGGGGTAAATGTTAAAACTGTGTTATCATAAATATGCTTCTAGAAGAAGTCTAATTGAATAAATAAACAAGTGTTTCAGTGTGGATTTAATGTTTATAATAGACTCACCTAATATACCTAAAGCCGTTAGTCGCCCCATTTCCAAAGACCTACTGCTAGCAATGAACATTCTCAATATATATACTGAAATTATTGTTTTTATTATATTCTATGCCAATTATTATCACAAAGGATACATGGAGCGTTTTTATACATTTAAATTGGCGTTCATAATATCCACGAGTATTGGTTCAGTGGTTGGGGGTTCAATTTAAGAAGGTTCGAGAACAGAATATGTAAATGCAGCATCACTGTATGGTATAAAATAAAATCTCTTTCTTTGTCCCTATGTATGCCTAAATCTTTAAAACTACGCAACGGATTTTGATGGAGTTTTTCAATAGATAGAGTGATTCAAGAGAAAGGTTTATATGTATAATAACATCTATTAAATTTCTCCGAATGTAACGCGTCAAAGCTTTCGACTGGGTGATCCAGTTTTGATGATTCTTTGCGTTATTGAAAGTTGGTGTCTACCAACTGGTCCTATTTAAATTTGTTCTAGTTCTGACAATTTGAAAGCGGATTAAATTTTTGTTAAAATTATCCTGTAGGAAAAATTTTCATTGCTATCGAATCAGTAGTTTTTGCGTGAAAGAGTAACAAACATACACATACATACATCGTCACAAACTTTCGCATTTATAATATTAAGCAGAATAGAACTGTCGCTGTTGATCATACCAGCTCTTGGAGACATAAAATAAACCACTAAGGAACCTGGGAGAGGTACTCCAGAATCTATAATGCAACTAAATGAGAACTATCTCCTATCAAACACAACCTCACGTTGATCGATTGAGAACCCATGAAGTTATCGAGTAATAAAACTAAAAACAACAAACAAATTGAGAACCTCTATTTTTGGGAACATTGTTTGAAAAAGCTTTTGTATAAGGACTCCTGGATGCCCGCTTCCTTCTCCTCACCCTTCCCGGTCCATTCCTTCTCATCATCAATACTTTACCTATATAAAAGCGGGCAGCGCATTCGCAGAGGCACTACCTCTGCTCTGTCCATAGACGGCGGTGATCGCTTACCATCAGGCGAACCACCAGCTCAGTTGTTCGCTACCACATTAAAAAAAAATAATAAAATTATTTTTTTCAACTTAACTCTAACTTGAAAGTACAGTTAACTTACTCTATACTTGATGAAGCATGTAATAAACTATATACTAATCGGTTTTATATAAAAGACACTTACATCTCACTAAGTTATTCGTCGACATGGGCATTTACGGATTGGTGTTTTTAGGTGAGTTAAGTTTTATTGAATAACTAGTTGTAGCCCGTAGCTTCGCTTGGTAAAATCGTGGAACAAACCTTCATCCCCTATTTTATCCCCTTGGGATTAAAATCAAACTCAAAAATTTATTCAATCAACTAGAATTCTTATAGAAGCACTTTTGAATCGTCATATTACACAGTTATAACATTTACCGCCGGTTCGGAAGGCAGTTTCAACAAAGAAGAGACGGCAAAATCTCTGTAGTTGCTCATTTCAAATAATATAAATTTTACATTTTAATTCTACATAGCATGTACATGACAATGATGCCAATGAACTGACCTGTGGTTCTTAAGCGACAACATTCCATGGACTGTCAACTTCCATATATTTATTAATGCTATAGTAGGCTAAATTTAAAATACCACAGGACTCATTATTTAGTTCTTCATGAAGCTGAATATTAAATTTGCGCCAAAGCATGGAGTGGGGTATGGGGCAGACATATTTAACATGCGTGTATCCCATACCCCACGAGAACTTACTTGGTAACTCAGGAAAGATAATAATAATAAAACTTCATAACATGTAATGCATCTGCCCCATACCCCATTTGGGAAAGACCTTAGTCCCCATAGAATAAGAGTTAGCCATGCAGCACATTTCGTAACTTAGAACTTGGTGTACTTAACGGATAACTTGCGGTTTCAACTTAACTCTGTTTATTGGTTAACTTTGAGTGAACCACAGTTATTTCTGACTTCGCAAATGTAATAAAGGCAAAATTAAACGCATGTTATGGTCAAAATACTGAACCGTTAGTGATGAGATTTATATTGCGTCTGTATCCCGTAAGAATATCGGGATAAAAAGTTGCCTATATGTTATTCCAGTTGTCCAGCTGTCTACGCAACAAATTTTATAGCAATCGGTTCAGTGGCTTTTGCGTGAAAGAGTAATAAACACACACACATCCTAACAAACTTTCGCATTTATAATATTAGTAGGAAATAGGATAATAGCTGCGACCCGCGGCGTCACTCGCACGGTACCCAGGTAAAAAGCCTATGTGCTAATCCAGACTATAATCTATCGCCATACAGATACGATTTGTTTTTCCGTGAATGAGTATGGAACATCCATACTAACAAACTTTCTTGTATAATATTCGCAGGGTTTTATAATTTACTAGCTGCACGCCCCGGCTCCACCCAGGTTGTAATTTATCGTAATTAAAATTATTAAAACTATCCTATCTCTCAAGTTGGATCGAACTGCACATGGTGTGCGAATTTTATTATAATCGGTTAAGTGGTTTAGGAGTCCATTGAGGAGAAACATTGTGACACGAGATTTATATATATTAAGATTAATTCTATTTTAATCTGCTTCCAATCCCCAGCTCTCCTAGCCACGACAACCGCTGCCCCGTGGCGCTGCTACCGCACCAATGACGGGGGGCAAGTGTGCTTGGGCGAAGTTGGGCAACCCTGCGTCGCCCCCCCCTCAATCAACATAGGCAGAACGTGCCCCCCTTGCACCGGCCCGGCCACCATATACACCCCCCCCACTTGTCCGCCCCCCTGCCCTCCACCACCATGCCCCTGCGGTTACTAATTTCGGCGCATCGTGTATAAACGCAACACTTTTGGACTGTTTCGGCTAAAATGTCATCGTTTTCAGTTTTGACGCAACGCGTTTCGGCAAAACGGAATTCTGTTTCGACCATATTTCGGCGCAGTGTTTGTTAAATTCACCCTTGGTCAAATTGTTATTAATAAAGATACTGTGGCGATTTATGTGTTTTTTTATGATAATACCAGTTGCACGCTCCGGCTCCGCCCGGGTAGTCGTTTATCGTAATTAAATAGTACACTATACCGTCTTTGAGTTGGATGAAATTGCACATGGTCTGCAGATTGGGTTCTGGCAGAATAAACAGCGCCCTGGGTCAACTGACTCATGGCATATAAAACTGAGCCTGGACCTTTTCACAGCCATAACACATCACAGCAACCTAATTTTGATTTTACGTTATTACCTTTCTTTTTCAAATGTTATGTTTTTTCTCATTTCCTGTACAATTTTCAGTGTTTTTTTTGTTAGTTGTTGTGTGTGTACTTGTGTGTGAATCAATGTATGTCTATGTCTATTTGATTAAAATCGGTTGAGTGGTTCAGGAGTTCATCGCGGACAAACAAAATATCACGTAATCATCACTACATAGTATAAAACAAAGTAGCTTTCTATATATCTATATATATATATATACTAGCTGTGACCCGCGGTTGAAACCGCGTAAGTCCGTATCCCGTAGGAATATCGGTATAAAAAGTGCCTATGTGTTATTTCAGTTGTCCAGCTATCTACGAAGCAAAATAGTATTATTATTCACCAATAGATGTCAGGAAAAAAAAACACGAATATGACATTTTCTAAAAAAAAATCCTAGCTAGATCGATTTATCGCCCCCGAAACCCAATATATACAAAATTTCATGAAAATCGTTGGAGCCGATTCCGAGATTCCAATTATATATAATATATATATATATATATATATTGATAGGGTTGGATTGGGGTTTTTTAAATAAATAGACTAATTTAAGAGGAATATTTATATGCATAATAAAATCTATTAAACTACTGTGAATTTAACGCCTGCGAAGCCGCGGGTATAAGTTTCTTTATTTATATTAAGATAATAATTGATTTCCTATTGCTTCATTGATATGAAAAACCTCTGCATTTTTACATAGCGTATTACCGCATACGAAACGCTTAGTTCTTTTTGTTTTTATCTATAATATATACATAATATACTAGCTGACGGAGCAAAAGCTATACTCTTATATATATATATATATACTCTTATCATTTATGAAATAAAGATGGCCGATTCTCAGACATGCCATATATGTACTCAAATCATAACACAGTTTAAAAACAGTTATAATTCGTTTTTGAAGTGAAACTTCTTTAGAATCGTTGTGACTTCAAAGCTGATGCAACGGAAAAACAACAGGTGAGAGACACAAATATAAAAATGTGTAGAATAAAGCCGGCAAAGAATGAGACAGATATATACATACTATTTTATATCTCGTATATAAAGTTCTCTTGTCACAGTTTTCGTTGCCTTACTCCTCCGAAACGGCTTGACCGATTTTGATGAAATTTTTTGTGCTTATCCGGTATGTATGAGAATCGGCCAACGTCTATTTTTCATCCCCCTAAATTATAAGAGTAAGGCAGAAAAGCGTTTGCCGGGTCAGCTAGTTTTATATATATTCATCTCATTCTTTTGTCGATTTACTGAAGTTTCACTTCTATCATGTGTGAATCGCACACACACCTTTTTTTTATAGTTTTGTGTGATAGGGAAGCCCTCGACTACTGTCTCGCCTGCTGGTAAGCGTAGATGTAGTCCAAGATGGAGCGCGCTTCCCTAGAAGGTACCTGTTCACCCTACCTTTGAAGATCCCCAGATTATACCCGTCAGGGAACACAGACTCATGCAGCATGTTCCAGTCACTATTCAATATTCCAGGCCTATTTCCTTCTCCTTGCCCTTCCCAGTCCATTCCTTCTTTCCATTCATCAATCCTTTCCTCATCCCTTATCCCTTAAAAGCAGGCAGCGCATTCTCAGAGGTCTGAGCCTCTGCGAATGTTCACGGGCGGTGGTGATCGCTTACCATCAGGCGAACCACCAGCTCAGCTGCCCGCTATGACATAAAAAAAAAACTTGCGGTTCGAATAAAGAGAGACAATTCGTATTAAAGAGTTAGTTAAAATAAGTCAGGTGGATGTGAAATCGAATACTAACTTTAGACACGGTAAGAACTAAAGCCTAACTACGATTCCTAGCAACTGCCAAAGTACTGTACAAGTTCTAGAACCAATTTAGATGCCTATGAAGCTATAGGTAGATATTGGACCTAGCCTCGCCTTTAGCCTAGCATTTGGACGATTTAAATATCGACGAATTTCTTTGTATTTGCGAAACTTATTTAATCCGCTCTACTCACTTAGTCTTATATTTATATACAAGTCTCCGCCCACGTCTTTGCCCGCATGTAATTACGACATTTAAATATGATTTAGTTCCAAAGGAGCATTTAGTCGGGATAAAAAGTATCCTATCATCCCAGTCAGCTCAGGATGCAAGGAGCATTTAATCGGGATAAAAAGTAATCCTATCATCCCAGTCAGCTCATACCCTGTCTGTATACCAAGTTTCATCAAAATCCGTTCTGTAGTTCCAGCGTGATTCACGGACAAACATCCAAACAAACCATCACATTTATAACAATAGTGTGATAACATCGATTTAAATTAACGCGCGAAAAGCCGCGTGCATAAGCTAGTATATTAAAAGCAGCTGTTTGATTTAAAAACGACGGTTATTTCTATATGTATATCCATCGCAATCTAAACGGCTAAACTTTTGAGTTCGCGAGAGTTACGAGTTTCGTTTCATTAACATATTAAAGCACTTTTTGATTTCAACAGTTGGTTCATACATAAGGAATGAGTAATTTACAATCTGTTGTTTCGCGAACGGTTTATATAAAAGAAAAGAAACGAAATTTGTTTGCGCGCGGTTTTAGAGAGAGTTTTTTTATGTCACAGCGGGCAACGGAGCTGGTGGTTCGCCTGATGGTAAGCGATCACCACCGCCCATGAACATTTGTAGAGGCTTAAGGTCCATTGCAGACCTTACGCCTCTACAAATGGATTGCCGACTTTTTGGGAAGGGAATAAGAAAGGATTGGCGATAGGAATAAAGGAAAGGACTAGGTAAGGGTAAGGGTAAGGAAAAGGATATGGGCCTCCGGCTCCCCCACTCACCGAACGAAACACATTGCTCCATTGCCGACGGCAACATAAAAAAAATTAAAAATATATATATATCTTAGTATATATATAGTTTGTTGTAAGTTATACAAAGAAAGAAAGAAAACACGTTTATTTTAGACACATTAACATAAACAAAGAAAAAGCGATGCGACTTCTATAGCATATATATTATACGACAAATGACTACCCGGGCGAAGCCGGGGCGCGCAGCTAATAGTTTTATAAAAATGTCAAAGGTAAATGACTAAATTAAGTTTCAGCAACCGTTGACATCTTTTTATTATTCATTAAATGTTTGAATAAACACAGATTCGTTTAGAAACGCGTTCTTAACTCTTTAATTGTGTAAAATGTAATTAAAATGAAACAAATTGAGTTAAAGACTTTTTAACGGATTTTAAAACGCGATTTATTCATTACTAGCTGTGACCCGCGGTTGAAACCGCGTAAGTCCGTATCCCGTAGGAATATCGGTATAAAAAGTGCCTATGTGTTATTTCAGTTGTCCAGCTATCTACGAAGCAAAATAGTATTATTATTCACCAATAGATGTCAGGAAAAAAAAACACGAATAAAACACGAATATGACATTTTCTAAAAAAAATTCCTAGCTAGATCGATTTATCGCCCCCGAAACCCCCTATATACTAAATTTCATGAAAAGCCGATTCCGAGATTCCAATTATATATATATATACAAGAATTGCTCGTTTAAAGGTATAATATTAGTAACCCGACGTTTCGAATACTTTACAGCGAGCGTGGTCACGTGACCGTATAAAAAGTCTTTAATTCCTAAATGTATAATACTCGCGTAAAATCAAACACAAGAAAATACTAAATTGAGTTACGTTTGAATGAAACAGCTCATCTTCAATCATCAAACGACTTCAAACAGCAAGCAGATGTCAAATCGACTGTAGTTTTTGGTTTGTTATCTATACTAATATTATAAAGCTGAAGAGATTGTTTGAACGCACTAATCTCTGGAACTATTGGTCCGATTTGAAAAATTCTTTCAGTGCTAGATAGCCCATTTATTGAGGAAGGCGATAGGCTATATATGTACCACGAGTGAAGCTGGGGCGGGCTATATATAATAAAGTTAGTTAGTATATTAAGATATAGATCTAATTTATTTTCGAATTTCGGAAATTCTATTATTATAAAATGACTAGCTGCACCCGGCAAACGCTGTTCTGCCTTACTCTGATCATTGAGAGGTATGAAAAATAGATGTTAGCCGATTCTCAAACATGCCCGATATGCACACAAAATTTCATAAGAATCGGTCAAGCCGTTTGGGAGGAGTATGGCAACAAAAACTGTGACACGAGAATTTTATATATTAGATGTTTTGGTGCTCAAAGCATAGCAAGTCGAGGGGACTACTGAAAACCGGCGCCTCTCCACTAATACTGAGTAGTCCACCATATCACAAATACTATCCAAATATTAGAATATATCCAATGTATTTTTTTTATAGTTCCTATAATGTATTAATTGTAAGCTAATATGTTGTATTTGTCATTAAATGTATTTTCTTTCTTTCTTTCTTTCTTTTTGTATTGTTCCAGATTGAACGAAGAGTATATGATAAATATCAGCTGATGAAGATAGGTGAAGCTTAATGTCATTTAACTAGACCGTGCTAGAAAAGGGGGTTATGTTTTTGATAATATTAACCGACTTAAAAAAGACGACAGATATAAACAAATTTTAATTGTAACTCAACTACACAAAATCTCTATCTTATTATATTATTAGCTTTTGCCCGCGGCTTCGCACGCTTTAAATTCGGAGTATTTTATAGATTTTATATATAAACCTTCCACTTGAATCAATCTATCTATTAAAAAAACCATTAAAATCCGTTGCGTAGCTTTAAAGATTTAAGCATACACAGGGACATAGGGACAGAGAAAGTGACTTTGTTTTATACTATGTAGTGATCATGTCTTATTACATTCAATATAGTATTTTCTTGTGTTTGATTTTACGCGAGTATTATACTAGTATTTAGAAATTAAAAACGTTTTTTACGGATTTTAAACGATTTATTAATTATATTATTAACCCGAATAATTAAACGTACGAACGTTAATATTATAATGAATAAATCGTGTTTAAAATCCGTTAAATAGTTTTTAATTTCTAAATACATTCAATAAATTTATCAAACGTTCCTTATGCCCATACTAGCTTGCTTGCCATACTAGCTTATGGTAATTGTAATAACATAAGCTATTCTATCTTTTAAGTTGGATTAAACTGCACATGGTGTGCAATTTTATTCAAATCGGTTGAGCAGTTTTTGAGTCCATCGCAGACAAACAATGTGACTCATAGTTTATATATGACTAGCTTTTCGCCCGCGGCTCTGTCCGCGTAGTCGCAGGAAAGATAGACCCGGGGTTTTCCTCGCATGAATCCGTTCCCGTTTGATTTCTGGGATAAAAACTTTCGTATGTCCGTCTCCTGGTGCTAAGCTACCTCTGCACAAATCGGTTAATCCGTTCTTGAGTTATAAATAGTGTAACTAACACGACTTCCTTCCTACTAATATTATAAATGCGAAAGTTTGTAAGGATGTGTGTGTGTTTGTTGCTCTTTCACGGAAAAACTGCTAACCGGTTGCAATGAAATTTGATACGTAGACAGCTGAACAACTGGAATAACGTATAGGCAACTTTTTATCCCGATATTCGTACGGGATACACACTTACGCGGGTGAAACCGCGGGGCGCAGCTAGTTTTATATGTATAAATAAGATTATTTTTATAGATGCTAACTATCCTCTTCAAGCATGTGACGTCACAAACCCCCGTCAAAAGCTGCATCGAATGTTGATCTGATAACTCGACAGAGATATATGGCTCTACGCTCAAGTAAATCATTGGTAGCAGGCGTTTAACATAAATATATTTAATAAGAGACCTTATCACTACGTCCAAAAGCCGGCAACAGCTTCAAAATAGCTATAACAGCTTTGTGAATGTTTCAGCTTTCTAACGGCGAAAGAATTTTTAAAATCGGTCCAGTAGTTTAGTTTATCCATTACAAACAAACAAAATCCTCCTCTTAATAATATTAGTCTAGAAGTAGGTTTTAAAGAACAGTATTTTCTTGTGTTTCATTTTACGCGGGTATTATACATTTAGAAATGCGTCTCCCCGTGAGCACGCTCGCTGTAAAGTGTTCGAAACGTCGGTGGCCGCGCCAATATATATTAATTTCGATATTAAGCGGACTGTAAAACTTAATAACTTAATCTACGTGGTGTAGCGAAAAAGGGAAAGACGGGAACACACGGCACATACCTCGTCTGAGGGAGTAGCGTCCAAGCAAGCACGCGGCACAGCACCACGCGGTCAAGGGTCCTCCAGCTCGGGCCAGGCAGACCAGATCCAGTCCTTCACTCCACACACACACACGCGGCGGTTCAGCGCGACCGAATGGGAAGGCGGTTACACTAGCACAATGCCTGAGATATCTGAAGAACCTCGTGGAGGTTCTCCGGCGGTTGCGGGTTACGATCTTTATGAAAGATCTCTTCGATCGATGCGGTGACAAGAAAGCCTCATAAAGGCTCTCCGGTGGTATGCGAATTATACACAAAATGTCTAGAGGCCTCGTGAAGGCACTCCGGCGGTTATTGAGATCCGATCGTCACGGAAGATCGATGCAGACTGTGTGACTGTTTATGCGTCACTACGTCCAATAGGGACGTTGCGGGTACTTTAAAAGCGTGCGGTGATTGGTTGTGCACGCATGTAAGGAGGGTAGTTGGATTACACCACAAAATATTAAATATTTAATTTTAATTCACTATTTTAATAATATTGGCGTTACCAGTCGGGTTAATAATATAATGAATAAATCGCGTTTAAAATCCGTTAAAAAGTTTTTAATTTCTAAAATGATTTAAAGATTTTTCCCATTCAAACACGGGTCTTAAAATCAATAAATAATATCCTTAACTTGAAAGCAAAAAGCCAATTTACAGGTCAATATCCACCCCTATTTGCTAAGTCATTCGTGACAGCCCCTATAATTTGATAGACGTACACACGGAAGTTTTATTTTCGTATGACAATTGTAATCATTTAAACCATTTTGTTTTTCGTTGTCTTATTTTTTACGTGGAAACAACGAAAATACAGTTTTATCGTATAATTTTCAAACGATTTCTAAAAGAGGGAGGTTTTGATTTCATGCGTTTTTTTTATTATTTATTTTCTATTTTTATTCATTTTTTATCGCACTTATTTAGTGGTTGAGAAAAAGAAAAGAGACAAATAGGTAAAAGCTTACAAGTACTAAGTACAATGGCGGTCTTATCGCTTAGAGCGATTTATTCCATACACCCGTTTTTGTTTGTAATCTCAGACATTTCGAATGGGTGAATCAATTTTGATGATTTTTTTAACTATTGACGCTAGTGGTCTCATTTCAATATAGTTATGACAATTTTGATGCGAATCAGATTTTTCGTTAAAAATGGTTATTTTAAACTGCTAAAATGTAATTTTTAAACGACAATTCCATCAACAAGCAACAACATAAAATATAACCCCTAATTAACTCCAAATGACATTTAGAACAATCTTCGTAAAAATAACATCGTAAGAACTGTTTTATCGCATATCATAGAATAAACAATCAAAGAGGCGGGTTATATTTCCCTGCAGATACCACAAAATAACATTTCTCATACATACAGACCCAATAACGACCCCTATCACCCATAAATGGGGCCAGAACCCCATAGTATCGTTTTAGCCCTTGTACTGTGCGGTCGCAATACAGCTATTATAGCAGTTGACATCTTTTTGAACCAGATTCCATTTATACGCGTTTCTTGTACGGAAAACTAGATGGCGCTGTATTAAAAATTCGATTTAGTTTTTTTTTTATAATTAGTTTACAGTAAAGGAGGCCGTATAAGGTTTAATATATAGCTGTGTGAGTGGTAAAAGTGAAAATGTTATAGATAATAAAATTTGTTTTGAAATTTATAAATCAGTGTTAACTTTAAAATTTTCTGTGTGACAATTATGTAGTATCAAAAAGAGCTTAAAAAAATAGGATTCTAGTGACAGTGTGACTACTTAAGTAATAAATTTAAATTAACCAGGTAGGTAATAACTTAAGTTACATTATTAATTTAAATAGGCTTGATCTGTGGGTACATATTTATCTATTATACATGTAAAGTTACCTTACTTCTAACTTATAATTTTTTCTATATTGCATATCCATAGAAATGGTCAGAGACGCCCTTGGACCGGAGGTACCACTCCAAATACTAAAATGGGGCCAAATGACAACAATTTCTAAACGAACACAAAAATTATCACGCGAATCAGTTGTAAACTCGCGGATTTACAAAACGTACAATCGAACACAGAACCTCCTTCGTTTTTGGGAACATCGTTTAAAAATACAAGAAATTAGAAAGAGAAATCACTACAAATAATAAGAAATAATTAGAAATATAACTACATTTTGCTTCTTTAAATACGTGAAACTAAAACAAATATTGTACAAATACCTACCATCGCATAAACAAAAAAATTAACTGTAAAAATTCACAAATCAAAAATACATAATTCCTAAACGTGTCGCCCCTTGCGACTGTTTAAAAACTCGTCAAAGTTCTCTATTCCCGCGCAAAATACTTAACTGAAGGGTTGTAACTGAAGAATTATCACCCAAAATTCTTGAGAGTGATTTATGAACGTTTAAACATTGAGGTAATGAAAATACTTTTATACTTATATATTAGACTTCTTTAGCTTACGAGTTTTTCAAGTTATGTTTATTTATTTTTTATTAGCTTTTGTCCGCGGCTTCGCATGCGTTAATACAAATATAACCATACTAGCTGTGCCCCGCGGTTTCACCCGCGTAAGTCCGTATCCCGTAGGAATATCGGAATAAAAAGTTGTTCAAGTTATGTTATTCCAGTTATCCAGCTGTCTACATACCAAATTTCATTGCAATTGGTTCAGTAGTTTTTACGTGAAAGAGTAACAAACATCCATACATCCATACAAACTTTCGCATTTATAATATTAATATAACCATATAATATAGTATCAAATATATTGTTTCACTGGTTTTATACAGAGATAGCAGTTCGCCCCGGCTTCGCCCGTTTGTTACCTCATGACCTTGCTGGATGAAGCGATTTTTATGATTCTTTTTTATTTGCAAACTGGCGCCTCTCATATGGTGTCATTTTAATTTGATCTCATTGTCAAAATAATTGGCGATTCTATATTTTAATAAAAATGTATTTTTATTACAGGCTTTTTATTAGCTTCACCTGTATGTTTGTCTGTTTGTTTGTAACCGACTTCTTTGGGCGCGATTTTGACCCACTTTAAACGGCCAGATTTCGTTCAAACTTTGTAGATTTATTGAGGACCGATGACAATACACTAATTTGATAAAATTATTCCAGTTTTCAATTTGCAAAATATGATTTTTGTCAAAGCGTGTTTTTTAGTTTTTTTTAACTATTATATAAATAAAATAAGAAAAAAACTATACTAATCATACTATTATTGAAGTGAAACTTCTTTAGAATCGTTGTGATTTTAAAGCTGATGCAACGGCAAAAGCGACAGGTGAGAGACGCAAATACAAGAATGTGTAGAATGAAGCCGGCAAAGAATGAGACAGAAATATACATATTTTATATTTTACATATATTCATCTCATTCTTTTGTCGATTTACTGAAGTTTCACTTCTATCGTGTGTGAATCGCACACACACACCTTTTTATTTTTTATTTTTTTATAAATAACCAATTGACTAAAGTCTCATGATATTGACCCCAAAACTAATTGCGCAGAGCGATATACCGAGGGGTAGGGACACCTTCCGGCCACGTGCCATACAATCACCATAAATCATGGCCCTTTGGGACGGGGTGACTATGCTTTGTGGGAATTTAGGATATTTTTTTTTTTTGTTATTTCGTTAATGTATCAATAAGCATGAGGGTAGGTTTAAATGCTATGATGAATTTGAGAATTTTTGAAGAACAGAAAAATTTTGATCACGAGGTGGGATTTGAACCGCAAGCGCAAGGCGAATTCGAATCCCGCCTCGTGATCAAATTTTTTTCTATTCTATAATTTGTGTTTTCTTTTGTACATCACCAACTGAACCGACTTTGATGAAATTTGGCATTTTATGTGTAATTTGGTCCAACTCTAGGTATAGGATAGTTTTTATTTCGATTATTCATCCCAATAATTTATAATCTTGATATTTTTAATTATTACTCAGCCACAGTAACGCATGGACAGGTATGCTAGTTATATATAAATTTGAAAGAAATTTGAATTTAAATTCATCAAAAAAGTTAATTTCCACTTCTAAATTAATCCGCAATTTTAATAAATCCACCACACCCTCCAATCTACACAGTTAACGTTTGACAGATGCGCACGCGTCACGCGCGTGACGTGACGTCACGACACGCACGTGACGTCACGACACGAAACGACCAATTATTTATGTCTAACGGGGTGTTCGCAGTTTGTTGTTTAATTCTCTAATACATAAAAAGGGGACTATTGTGAATCCTACTAATATTATAAATGCGAACGTTTGTAAGGATGTGTGTGTGTTTGTTGCTCTTTCACGTAAAAACTACTGAAACGATTGCAATGAAATTTGGTACGTAGACAGCTGGACAACTGCATAACATATAGGCAACTTTTTATCCCGATATTGTTACGGGATACGGAAATACGCGGGTGAAACCATACTAATATTATAAAGCTGAAGAGTTTGTTTCTTTGAACGCACTAATCTCAGGAACAACTGGTCCGATTTGAAAAATTCTTTCAGTGTTAGATAGCCCGTTTATTGAGGAAGGCTATTGGCTATTGGCTATATATGTACCACGGGCGAAGCCGGGGCGGACCGCTGTTTGTTTTAAATATTTATTATTGTTATTTTAAAAGTGCAACTACAGAGTTTCTTGCCGGGTCTTCTCTGTAGAAACTGCCTTCCGAACCGGTGGTAAATGTTATAACTGTCCAACAAACACACACACATCCTTACAAACTTTCGCATTTATAATATTAGTGGGATTGTTTGATATAAAAAAAGGCAAGTCCCGTGTCCCCTAGTGGGGTATGGGGCAGATGATGTACATCTGTTTCACTGACGATTTTCTTTACGGACAAGTAGGTGATCAGCCTTCTGTGTCCTGCCAGACCGAGACATTTTTTTTTGTGCGTCCCCACCGGGAATCGAACCCAGGAGCCCTCGGTTCTACGCTCACGCGTTAACCACTATACCAAGGAGGCGGTCGATTGTTTGATATAACAGTTTGTAAACATACAGACAGTAATCAGATTATGAATCTTTATAACAAACAATACAGGTTAATTGCGTTACGGCGCTGCTCGTTCATTGATTGAATTATTGAAAACACACGGGCGGAATGAAACACAGATTTCGAAATAATATTTGTAAATTAAATTTTTAGTTTTATAGCATTGAAATGCTTTATACATGAGAAATTTTGTAAGAATAGAAAAAAATTTGATCACGAGGCAGGATTCGAGGATCGATCACTGTGGCGGGATCACGGGTGGCCGAGAGGCTAGGCGTTGCTACGGTTAGGCAAGAAACGCAGGTTCGAATCCTGCCTCGTGATCGATTTTTTTCTATTCTTTCAAAATTTCTCATATTTGTAAATGTTAAGTATAAGTTGATCCCATGTCAATCTTCTATATATATAAAAGAAAGTGGTGTTAGTTACACTATTTATAACTGAAGAACGGATTAACCAATTTGGCTGAAAATTTGTGCAGAGGTAGCTTGGACCCAGGAGACGGACATAGACTAGTTTTTATCCCGGAAATCCCACGGGAACGGGAACATGCGAGAAACACCCAGGGTCTAGGTTTCCTGCGACTACGCGGGCATAGCCGCGGGCGGATAGATAGTTTTTTTTTTTTTTCCAGCCATGTCTGTCCCTATTGAGAGAAATTCTGAGCCAATCTTTGATAGCTAGTGACATATAAAAACCAATCCACTATGAATTTATTCTTAAAACGCATTGACGCTTGTATCAACCAAACACTCACAAAGGAATCCATATTTACTGACGCATAAAATCGCATTACTATCTGATGAATCGTTGCGTATACATGCGTCTTTTAAATAAAATTATAAGCCCGTGAGTAATTTGCGATTTTATAAAAAGGAGGTATCCTTTTCCTCACTGTTTCCAGTCCATTCCTTTAATCCCATTGTCATTTCCTTATTACATACATATTATATCACAGTCGGCAATGGAGCTGGTGGGACGCCTGATGGTAAGCGCTACCACTGCCCATGGACATTTAGAGAGGCATAAGGTCCATTGCAGACCGTACGCCTCTACAATGGATTGCCGACTTTTTGGGAAGGGATTAAGAAAGGATTGGCGAGAGAGATAAAGTATAGGACTGGGAAGGGGAAGGAAAAGGATATGGGCCTATAAAGGATGCCCCTTAAAAGCGGTCAACGCATACACAGAGGCACTATCTCTGCTCTGTTCACGGGCGGTGATCGCTTACCATCAGGCGAACCACCAGCTCTTCGAGTTTTCGAGTGTGTCATCATCATCATCATCATCAGCCCTTATATGTTCCCACTGCTGGGACACAGGCCTCCTATGAGGGTTCAGGCCATAATCCAGCACGCTGGCCAAGTGCGGGTTGGCAGATGTCACATGTCGTCGAACTTTTGATTCTCGGACATGCCGGTTTCCTCACGATATTTTCCTTCACCGTTTTAAGCAGTGGTGATGTTATCTACATGCGCAGATAAATTGAAAAATCAATTTATGTACTGCACGCTCGCCCGGTCTCGAACCCCGACTTATCGATTTTGAAGTCTGAGGTTCTCACCACTGAGCCACCACCGCTTTTTTTTCGAGTTTTTTCGAGTGTGTATAATGTTTATATGTATACAACTATATGTCTCCCTTTCTTTCGCGTCGTCAGAATCATTGGTATTATGACATATAAAAACCAAATAGCACAAGTTTACAAAATGGCGCCCGCAAACCTGAAATAAGGTGGGGATATGACGCCATCATTTATGTTGGATCATAAGTCTAGGAGTAAATTTCATTGGATAATCCTATCCTTACTTACTAATCCTATCCTACTAATATTATAAATGCGAAAGTTTGTAAGGATGTGTGTGTATTTGTTGCTATTTCAATCGAAAAACAACTGAACCGATTGCAATGAAATTTGGTACGTAGACAGCTGGACAACTGGAATAACATATTGCCTATAGCTAGTGTGATATAGAGATATGATGCATTTTTTCATTAAATTTAATTAAAATGGAACAAGCATAATTCATGATCAACTAGACTCTGGTCCCGGCTCCGCCTGGATATCAGGATACCTGTTTTATCAATCGGAAAGTATTCTATGACCCAATTCAGCTTATACCCTGTCTGTATACCAAATTTCATCAAGATCCGTTCAGTACAGCGTGATTGACAGACAAACATCCAAACAAACAAACTTTCACATTTATAATATCTTCTTATATATAAAATTCTCGTGTCACAGTTTTCGTTGCCATACTCCTCCGAAACGGCTTGACCGATTCCTCTGAAATTTGGTAAGCATATTGGGTAGGTCTGAGAATCGGCCAACATCTATTTTTTATCCCGATATTCCTACGGGATACGGACTTACGCGGGTGAAACCGCGGGGCGCAGCTAGTATTAAATAAATATTATTTATAGTAGTATTGATAAGCAGTGGTGGCTCAGTGGAGAGGGCCTCGGACTTAAAAATATTAGTGGGATATTTAATACAGGAAAAAATATTCTCCTTAACCTAGATATATATAATATCCATTCTTTGTAGCTATGATGTTATTATGTTGATTGTTAATGACTTTATTTACACAACTCAACAACAAAACAATTATCTATGCTCATAATAAATACTTGACCGCCTCCTTGGTACAGTGGTTAACGCGTGAGCGTAGAACCGAAAGGTCCTGGGTTCAATTCTCGGTGGGGACGTATAAAAAAAATGTCTCGGTCTGGCAAGACACAGATGGCTGATCACCTACTTGTCCATAAAGAAAATCGATCAGTGAATCAAATGTATATCATCTGCCCCATACCCCACTCGGGGTCACGGGCCTTACCTTTCTTATAATAAGTACTAAAACTTAAATGATTTTTTTATTTAAATGTTCGCACCAAACATTCAAAATTACTGGTCCCTTTTCGTAAATGATTCTATTAATAATACCAGTAGATTCCCATATCCCACTCTCACGAAGATTAAATTTAATTCCGACAACAAATGAGGGTCAAAAATGCGTTTAAATTTTATTGGGGCGTTTATCTTTGGACCTTGGGACCAGTAGGGGCAAAGGTCGGGGTCCAGATTATAATAAATTATATGATCGATGTGATTATTGTAAAACTATTTAATATTCTCTGGTTTTTTGTTATATCTCTTTTAGATTTTATACTGTCTCTTTTTATATAGTTTTTCATATCTTTTTAACTTTTATCAGCTTCACCTGTATGTTTGTATGTAACCGACTCGTTTAGACTCGATTTTGCCCCACTTCAAACGGACAGATTGAACCCAAACTCTGTACACTTATCGCGGATCGGTGACAATACAATAGTTTCATGAGTTTATCTTATTATCCTGATAAGGAACGCAGGGATTAAATAATTTCTACTTTTATTCTGTGTAAGCGTAAGACAATTTTGATGAATCTATCGTTATAGCGTGATTTTTTGGTATTTTATTTGTTTATCACTTTTATAAAAAAGCAGTGGTGGCTCAGTGGTGAGAACCTCGGACTTCAAAATCGATGAGTCGGGATTCGAGACCGGGCGAGCGTGCAGGATATAAATTGATTTTTCAATTTATCTGTGCATGTGGATAACATCACCACTGCTTAAAACGGTGAAGGAAAACATCGTGAGGAAACCGGCATGTCCAAAAATCAAAAGTTCGACGACATGTGACATCTGCCAACCCGCACTTGGCCAGCGTGCTGGATTATGGCCTGAACCCTCATAGGAGGCCTATGTCCCAACAGTGGGAACATATAAGGGCTGATGATGATGATGATTATCATTTTTATAAAATAACTAGCTACGCCCCGCGGTATCACCCGCGTAAGCCCGTATCCTGGAGGAATATCGGGATAAAAAGTTGCCTATATGTTATTCCAGTTGTCCAGCTGTCTACGTACCGAATTTCATTGCAACCGGTTCAGTCGTTTTTGCGTGAAAGAGCAACAAACACACACACATCCTTACAAACTTTCGCATTTATAATATTAGTAGAATAGGATAGGATAGGATCACTTGTCTCAATAAGCCTAACTTATCCTAACCATGAAATATCTTCAAATTGTTAGAGCTAAGCGAAATTGTAAAATAAGGAATATTGAGAAATTTTTGAAAGAATAGAAAAAATTTGATCACAATTTTTTCTATTCTTTCAAAAATTTCTCATTTATAAAGCATTTCAATGCTATAAAACTAAAAATTAAATAAGGAATATTTACAAAAATAGAGTTAATGTATGTTATATTTATTGAAATTTTCTTAAATTATTGCATATATTTCATTGGACAATTTTAAAGATGTTTTTCATACTGATAAATTAAGCCTAGTTCATATAAAACAGAGGAGAAGCCACAGGCTAAACCTAGTATCACGATTTCGTTTGAAAAGTTCCCCTAATGACAGCAAATTAACTTTTAATTACACTTTTTAGTTTGGAAAGCTCGAAGGACCATTAGATAGAAAACTTCAAAGAAACACTTGTTCGTAGCTAATTTGTTTTTTATCTCACTCGCTTGCCGCCCGCGGCTTCGCCCGCGAGTATAAGGAAAGATATACAGCCCTGGGCAAGAACTCACATAGTTCCAGTTACCCTGGGAATTCCGGAATATATTTATTGTATGTATATCTCAGGTCTCGAAGGATAATTCAGGACTTGACAATCCTAACCATATTATAAATAATATAATAAGCTGCGCCCCGCGTTTTTACTCGCGTAAGTCCGAATCCCGTAGGAATATCGGGATAAAATGTTGCCTATATGTTATTCCAGTTGTCCAGCTGTCTACGTACCAAATTTCATTGCAATCGGTTCAGTAGTTTTTGCGTGAAAGAGCAACAAACACACACATCTTTACAAACTTTCATATTTGTAATATTAGTAGGATAGTAGGATAAGTAGGTTGATTAAAAAAATTATTGAATAACGAATAATAAAAACAAAATAATCAAATTGTATAATGGAACCACACGGCAGGCAACAGCTCTGAAATAAAAACAAAGAATCATCAAAATCAGTTCACGCAATCTGAAGTTCTGAGCAAACAAACAAAAACTTACAGTCGACTTAATACCCTCCATATTTCTGTCGGTTTATTATGCTTAAAACTTTACATCTATAAAAACACACACTACCATACATTTAACACACACACACATAGGTATATTAGTTACATGCATATTATAATAAAAAAAAAAATAAAAATAAAAATAAAAAATTACATACAGGGGCACTGAAATGAAAACAGAACCCCCATTTGCGAAGTCGGTTAACAAGTAATAACAGGCTATAAAGGCGCCCCAAAGAATGCAATAACATGCACCGAGGGAAAACCACCCCTATTAGAATCAATCTAACCAGAATTATATTGAAAACTAGCTTTTGCCCGCGGCTTCGCACGCGTTAATTTGGAGTTGTTAAATAGACGTTATTATACATATACGCCTTCCTCTTGAATCTCTATCTATAAAAAAACTCCATCAAAATCCGCTACGTAGTTTTAAAGACTTAAGCATACATAGGGACATAGGAACAGAGATAGCGACTTTGCTTTATTCTATGTAGTGATGGTCTATGACATTTATTTAGCATAAATCATTTTTAAATCCCGTTTAAAATCCGTTAAAAAGTCTTCAACTTCTTTGTGATTTATGTTTTTTAGTAAAATCAATAGATTTTAGTAAATCACGTAAATTTATTTCTGAGCGGTGATACGTACACGTGTGCGTGCGGCATGTGTACATACAGAGCCGTTGATTCGTATATTATACATGTGTGCATGCGCCATTTCAGTCGACAAACTTCACTATATTTATCTCTTTCTGTTGTTACAGATGTGGCTGTGTGCGACAAAGACGAATAGATGCTGAGACATGGCGTCGTGGCTACTACTGGCGGCCATCTTTGGGGCTGCCCATGCGCAGAGTAACAGAAGTAAGTTAATAGAATTATAAGAATACTAGCTACGCCCCGCGGTTACACCGGCGTAAGTCCGTATCCCGTAGGAATATCGGGATAAAAGTTGTCTATATGTTAATCCAGTTGTTCAGCTATCTACGTATCAAATTTAATTGCTATCAGTTCAGTAGTTTTCGCGTGAAAGAGCAACAAACACACACACATCCTTACAAACTTTCGCATTTATAATATTAATTGGATAACGGTAAAATTTATGTACCTATAGTGTTGAAAACAGATAAGAATTATTATTTCAAATAAAACCCGCTAGCTAACTGTTTAGTATTAGCATCATCATCGTCAGCCCATAAATTCAGCACGCTGGCCAAGTGCGGGTTGGCAGATGTCGCATGTCGTCGAACTTTTGATTCTTGGACATGCCGGTTTCCTCACGATGTTTTCCTTCACCGTTTCAAGCAGTGGTGATGTTATCCACATGCGCAGATAAATTGAAAAATCAATTTATTTCCTGCACGCTCGCCCGGTCTCGAACCTCGACTTATCGATTTTGAAGTCCGAGGTTCTCACCACTGAGCGACCACTGCTTTTTAGTGTTATTGAAACAGTATTTTAATAAGCTTTCATTTTATATCTCTGTTTTAATTTGTTTCCGCCATTTTGTTTTTCTCCCAGCCTATATCACGACCACGATTCTGATCATCATCATCAGCCCATACACGTTCCCACTGCTGGGACACAGGCCTCCTATGAGGGTTCAGGCCATAATCCAGCACGCTGGCCAAGTGCGGGTTGGCAGATGTCGTCGAACTTTCTGTGTGATTGTGGGATTCTGATTCGCCACCTCATATATAAAATAAAAATAGTTTATAAAAACTAAAAAAAAACACGCTTTTATTGCAAATTGAACTAAAAACTAGAAAATAATTTTTGATGGCAAAGAGTTTAATGTAACTATAGTCGCTGATGAAACAATCAATCATAATAAATCACCTCAAAACAAAATTATAATAAAATTTAAGTTAAGTAAAAGGTGTGGGGTGCATTTTACTGTAGTTCATAACTATCCTCTCATAGATAGACCAATGATGATGGTAATATTTAAAAATATTAAGCACCCCACGCTTTTTACTCTGAATTGAATCATTGTTTTAATAACTTAAATTCAGAGAGAGTGTTGCATCAATTTCTGATGAATTTTTATATTATGTGCAATTGTTGCCATTATCGAAACTAGATGGCGACAGTGTGGCGCCGCGGCTCTGGGAATCGCGCTTGCATTGTCGTGCGTCGGATTGCATATATTGTTAAAATATTATTATGTCAATTCTGAAACCCAACTGGTCTGAAATTATAATCTTATAATACTTTAAATTCGTACCTAAGACGTACCTAAGACCTAAGAGCATTTTTTAACCAACATTATAACTATTATAAATTAAAAAAGAACGGTTGAAAAAGAAAGAAAAATGTGAAAAAATGTACAAAAGAAAGAAAGAAAGGCATAAATCGACAGACACACGAACACATGCTCGTAAAACTTTCCCCGCCTTCGCCCAGTCGGTTATAGCAATCAAAATATAAACTTCTACACAAAACGCTGAAAGCATCTTGAAAAATACCTCCAGCTTTAAATATATCGAAAAACTACGCGTATTAATTCATTGCATCTGACAGACGAAGCCATTATTTATATTGGAGTTTCGCGAAGTTTAAACACTTGAATTGAAAACAAAAGATTTCGTTATATATCATTTCGCTTAAGACATAAATCTTCGCGTTTTATTCGCTTTGTGGGTTATTTAACCGACTGCGAACTTAACAGTTTACGAATTTGAACGTGTAGAATGGAAGGAAATTATAATAAGAATGAGATGCTTTACTTCCGTAAAAATTAGACCATGTCACTCTCTAGCCTCCTAGTTATCTCTAGACATAAGAATCGTATCCTACTAATATTATAAATGGGAAAGTTTGTAAGGATGTGTGTGTGTTTGTTGCTCTTTCACGCAAAAACTACTGAACCGATTGCAATGAAATTTGGTACGTAGACAGCTGAACAATTGGAATAACGTATAGGCAACTTTTTATTCCGATATTCCTACGGGATAGCGACAAACGCGGGTGAAACCGCGGGGCGCAGCTAGTAAAATATACAATTTCTATATAAAATTAACACACACAAATAATAATGTTACAAAGAATGTATGTGTGCATGTATTATATATTTGTTGATGTCTCACTGACTGAACTAATGGGATTTATCTCATTTAGTTATCATTATAATGATCATTAATTCATCCCTACTAATATTATAAATCCGAAAGTAACTCTGTCTGTCTGTCTGTCTGTTACGCTTTCACGCCTAAACCACTGAACCAATATCTTTGTAATTTGGTATGAAGGTAGAACTGATCTTGGGAAGGGACATAGGATAATTTTTATCGCAAAAACAATGGTAGAAGGAGTTATCCGTTTTATATCAAAAGCTTTGCTTAAAAAATAAAATAAAACGTTTTTTAAACTAAATCGTGTTTCAATTAAGGATGGCGCAAGGACTGTCGCATTTATTTGATATTTTAAGTTTATCTGTTTCATTTTCCTTTTTCTTATCTATGCTGTAATGTCATTAACCCATTGACAATATAAATATTTCCTTATGTTACATGCTTATGTCTAAATTAATCACATATTTACACTTCACCAAACTATACGCCATTATACATAAATAAAAGAAAGCCCCGCCAATAACGGCCCTGCTTCCGACGGGCATCGTAAACTTATCGCAAAATGGCGGCCGGAAGTTTGTGGAAATGTGACGTCATTTCCTGTCTCGTTTAGTGTCTGCGTTTTATTGGATTACGGGACGGTGTTTCGGCAATATTTCGTTCGGAAATGATAAATGTGTGTGCAATTATATAGTTGAAATGTATTTAAGACACATATTGTGTGGTAAATACTAGACGCTCGCCCCGGCTCCGCCCGGATATCAAGATTCCTGTTATATCCCAAGAGAGCATTTAATCGGGATAAAAAGTATCCTATCACCCAATGCAGCTCATACCCTGTCTGTATACCAAATTTGATCAAAACCCGTTCAGTGGTTTCAGCGTGATTGACGGACAAACATTCAAACAAACAAACTTGCACATTTATAATATTAGTGTGATAACATCTATTAAACTACTCCGAATTTAACGCGTACGATTTGGTTGTACCCTTCATCATCAGCCCATATATGTTCCCACTGCTGGGACACAGGCCTCCTATGAGGGTTCAGGCCATAATCCACCACGCTGGCCAAGTGCGGGTTGGCAGATGTCACATGTCGTCGAACTTTTGATTCTCGGACATGCCGGTTTCCTCACGATGTTTTCCTTCACCGTTTTAGGCAGTGGTGATGTTATCCACATGTGCAGATAAATTGAAAAATCAATTTATTTCCTGCACGCTCGCCCGGTCTCGAACCCCGACTTATCGATTTTGGAGTCCGAGGTTCTCACCACTGCATGTTATACCGTTATTTGGTTATAATAGTTTTAGTTATTATAACGTTATTGAGTTTTTATGCTGACGGTACGGGTTCAATGAACCGCCATTTATAAACAAATTATTTAAACGCACGCGTAGTACTTATCATGATCCTTACGAATGACATTTTAGAATTATTGTTTTAATAAGAGAAAATATATAGTCTCTTGTCGGGTCTTCTCTGTAGAGACTGCCTTCCGAACCGGTGGTAAATGATATAACTGTGTTATGTCGGTTCAAACGTGCTTTTATAAGAAGTCTAGTTGGATGAATAAATGTTTGAGTCATATAGAACTAGCTGCGCCCTGAGGTTTCACCCGCGTAAGCCTGTATCCCGTAGGAATATCGGGATAAAATGTTACCTATATGTTATTCCAGTTGTCCAGCTGTCTACGTAAAAAATTTCATTGCAATCGGCTCAGTAATTTTTGTGTGAAAGAGCAACAAGCACACACATAGTCCAAGAAAATGGGTAGGGTAAATGCGAATTTGAGATTAAAACTTGAATTTTTGATATAATTTACTTTGA